>NW_023330522.1:0-87233 GCF_011100685.1 Canis lupus familiaris
GGGAGGTAGGGAGGAAGGAAGGGACACTTGGCTGGCTCAGTTGGTGAAGCATGTGACTCTTGATCTCAGGGTTGTAGGTTTGGGACCCAATGTTGGGCATAGAGATTATGTAAAAAAATAAAATCTTAAAAAAAAAGAAAACAAAAAAGGGCTATTTACTCAGAAGGAATAAAGTTATATGCCTATGTTACATCTAACACCAAAATAAATTCCAGATAAGTTAAAGTTTTTAATGTAAAAATACTCCTTAATAAGCCTAAAAAACATAGGTGAATACTTACTAAAAAGTGGGGTAGAAAAGACCCTTTTGAACATGATACCAAACTAGAAGAAAAAGGAAAGAAAAAGACTAATAGATTGCTTATTAAAATGTATGGGAAGATATGCCTACAAAAGGACCCTGGTAGAGATACCTGCCAAAACACTACAATGTATTACTACTGATATATAAAGGAATGCCTCAAAAAATACTAAGGAATGCTTAGGATATACTTAGAAAAGACCCTCAGTATAAAATGTGTCAATGCCATCAACAAATATTCACAGAAAGAAATGCAAATGGCCACCAAACACTAAAAATATTCATCACACTAATAAGAAATGTTCTTTTAGGGACACTTTCAACTGCAAGTAACAGACGATCCTATCCAAACTGGCTTAAATAATAAGAAAATATCATCTCTCCTAACTGGAAGTCCAGAGGTGAGTAAGTTCTAGGCATGGTTCCTTCCTTTCCTTCCTTCCTTCCCTTCCCTTCCCTTCCCTTCCCTTCCCTTCCCTTCCCTTCCTTTCCCTTTCCTTTCTTTCTTTCTTTTTTCTTTCTTTCTTTCTTTCTTTCTTTCTTTCTTTCTTTCTTTCTTTCTTTCTTTCTTTCTAAGATTTTATTTATTTATTTATGAGGAGACACAGAGAGAGAGGCAGAGACACAGGCAGAGGGAGAAGCAGGCTCTCTGCAGGGAGTCTAAAGTGGGACTCAATCTCAGCACCAGGATCATGACCTGAGCCAAAGGCAGATGCTCAACCACTGAGCCACCCACATGCCCCCTAGGTATAGTTTCTTCTTTAGTTCTGTGACGTTACTAAGGACCCTGGGTTCCTGCCATTTCTCCACCCTGCTCTTCACAGCATCACCTTCATCCTAAGGCTGGTTCCCTATGCCAGTTATAAAATGGTCGCAGCAGTTTCAGCTACCACGACTAACATGGCAACATCCAGAGGAAGAAAAGGACCATTTCTTTCTTACGTGTCTTTTTTAGGGATGGAGAAATTTTCTCACAAGCTCCTCAACAGGTTTTGCTCTCAGATCTCAATGGCCAGAACTGGAGGTCACAGACTATTTCCTACATCAGTCTCTGGTAAGAGAATGGGTTCCCATGATTACCTTAGACTAGAGGTTCTCAGTATGTGGCCCAGGGATCCCTTGGAACCCAAAACACTTTAAGGGGGTCTGCAAAGGTTTAGAATGATTTTCATAATAGTATCAACATACAATTATTTGACTTTTTACAGAGGTGGCAGTTGCACGGATGGTACACAGGCAATGGTGGATAAACTGCTGGCATCTTCATCTGAATCAAGGCAGTCACACCACACTGTACTGTAGGTAGTAACTATTTTCTTCACCAACCATGCAATGACAGGAAGAGGAGGGAAAAAGCCACTTAACATATCCTTGATGAAGCAATAAAAATTGTTTTCATGGAACCCCATTTCAACTTTAGCATTTTCTCAAAAACAAAGTAAACCTGACAGGTAAACAACTGATGCCATTTGTTGCCATTAATAAAATTCAAGCTTTTAAGCAAAAAATTAGAATTCTAGAAAACCTGTGCTACCACTGTGAGCTTAACAGCTTTCTGACACTTAAGTACTATTACCAATGAGAATAAGGTATTTTCGATATGGTATAATGAAATGTGTCAACATTTGGAAGATCTGCACAGCTCAGTGAACCAATATTTTCCAGATGACACACATGATATCACAAAATCATGCCTGGGTAAAAGATCTATTCATAGTGCAAGACAACCAACAGATTTTAATGTAACAGTATGAAAAGTTCACTGACACGGTTTTTATATATTAAATTGCAATTAACTCTTAAGAAACTACCATGTACTGGGAATTTGGTGTAGCATCCAAAAATATTCACATTCATCCTAAGAGACTATTAAAGTACTTCTCTTTCTAACTACCTACATTTCTACATGAGATCAGATTTCTGCATATACATAAATCAAAACAACATATAATAACAGACTCGATTCAGAAGCAAACATAAGAATCCAGTCAAAAAGGTAAGAGGATTAAGAGGTACAAACTTCCAGTCATAAAATAAGTCACAGAGGCAAAAAGTACAGCATAAGAAAATAGTCAATAATATTGTAATAACATTGCATGGTGAAAGATGGTAACTACACTTATCACAGTAGGTACTGAGTAATGTGCAGAATTGTTAATCAATACATTGTACATCTGAGACATATAACATTGTATTTTAAGTATATTTTATTTTTTAAAGATTTTTATTTATTTGATAGAAAGTGTGAAGCATGAGTGGGGGGCAAAGGGGGCGGGAGAAGCAGACTCCTCACTGATCAGGGACTCACTCCCCCCTTATTCCCTGACATGGGGCTCAATCCCAGGACCCCAGGATCATGACCTGAACTGAAGGCAGATGCTTAACTGACTAAGCCACCCAGGCGCCCTGTTAAGTATACTTTAAAAAAAAAAAAAAAAAAGAAAAATATTTCAGTATCTTCTCTAAGCCAAATATTACGGAGATTTGCAAAAATGTTAAAACTATGCTGCTCTTCTCATTAATTTTTTTCTTTTGGAAAATATCTTTTAAATAAAAATGATATTCGGGATCCCTGGGTGGCGCAGCGGTTTTAGCGCCTGCCTTTGGCCAGGGCGCGATCCTGGAGAACCCGGATCGAATCCCACGTCGGGCTCCCGGTGCATGGAGCCTGCTTCTCCCTCTGCCTATGTCTCCGCCTCTCTCTCTCTCTCAATGTGTGACGATCATAAATAAATAAAAATTAAAAAAATAAAAATAATAAAAATGATATTCATGCTAATATGCAATTGATTTATTATTATTCTTAAATGACAATAAATATTTTTATTTTTTCTTAGTTTTAATTTCTAATTCCATAAATATTGATAACTATGATCCCTATAAACAAAAGCTCTTGGAGGTACAATTTTTCAGTGTCAAGGAGTCCTGAAACCAAAAAGTTGGAAAACCACTACCTTAATTTTCTGGTGGTGACATGGAGAATGGAAAGTCCATTCATTCTTTTTAAAAAGAGTATGATAGCTTACTTAATTATTTGACTTATCATTTTGGCAAAGTGAAATGATGTACAAAAATAAGCATCTGTACACATTGTCAGGGGAGATGGCTGAGAGACCTTTCCTGAGGAAAATTTGGCAATACCTATGAAAATTCTTTTCTTTATGTGGGAGAGGGGCAAGTGGGAGAGGGGCAAATGGGAGAGGGGCAGAGCCCATGTGGGGGCTTGATCTCACAACCATGAAATCATGACCTGAGCTGAAATCAATAGTTGTATCCTTAACTGGCTGATCCACCCCAGGCGCCCCATATCTATGAAAATTCTTAAAGAATAAATTTGATGGAAAATTCAATTTCTAGAAATATATCCTAAGAATATAATCAGAAGGATATAAGGATTTGTTACAGCATTGCTATACATTTATCTTGAAAAACTCCAAACCATCTAATATTCACCTTAGAAAATGACTAAATTCCATATAAGGGAAAATTATGTAGCTACTTTAAATGTTGCTTCTTAAAAACCTAAATTTATTGATATGGAAATAAGTTAATTATTAAGTGGGGGAAAAATCAGGTACAGAATAGTACCCATAGAAAGATCTCATTTTTAAAAAATTAATATGTAAAAAAAATTAATATGTATAATAATAAATATACATATGCATTAAAAAAGTCTGGGAGAATTTAGTTTTCTCTGATTAAAAGGCTCAAGGAGACCCTTCTATTTTTTTCTTACTATGTCTCAAAATGTTCTTTTTTTTTTTTTTGCTTTATAAGTAAACTCAAATAATTTTTTATACTCAGGAGACATAAAAATATTTTTACAATCACTAGTTATATAAACTCTATACAATATCTACAAGTAGAAAGTCCACACTTGGAAAGGAAGGAAAGAAAAGATGGTATGGACAATAGTGATAGTAACACTCGAAAGTGTCAATATTTTTTGTCTAGTGGTCACTCATTAACATGGAGGAAAAGATGCCAGGGAATCTGCGAGAGCTTGGTAAGTGAACCCAGACAGGGTGCTGTGGCCAGTTGGATCCAGAACCAAATACCCTAGGGCCAAAAAAGTTCAGAGAAAGACAGTTTTAAAATAATCCTACTTAGCCTGGGTGGCTAAGTAGGTTAAGTATCTGCCTTTGGCTCAGGTCATGATCCCAGCCTGCTTCTCCCTCTCCCTCTGCCTGCTGTTCCCCCTGCTTGTGCTCTCTCTCCCTCTGCAAAATAATAAATAACATAAAAAAAACCACGACAACTCCACATAAGGCTGACAACTACAGATGCTCAGAAGGTGGGGGCAAAGAACCATGAAAGGGAAAAAATTACTGGAAAAGGCAAAGAGTAGCAAGAATACCATATTCCAGTTACCTATAAACTTCCTATTCAGCAACTATGGTAGGTACTTGCCACATTGTTGTCTGTCATGGCTGCTCTCTCTTTCCGTTGGTAACTGTGTTTTTGGTGTGCCAGAACCTTTTCATTTATCGTGCCTGTTAATCATCAGACAGCAAACACAGATGATACCAGTCAGGTCTGCCCAGCCTAGCCTCCAAGGCCAGCTCCAGGGAAAGCTCGTGCACCCTCTGCTGGTCAGCTCCACTCCAGGACAAGAGGGTCTCTGTCCTAAGGAGACCACAAACTAGAGGGATACACTTGTGTTCTCTATGTACCTAATGTCAAGTGAAGAGTTTGGAAACCATTTTCTCAAACTGCCACCTGAACGGAAACCTTCCAGATTTAAAACAATGCCTTCCTTCGTTACACAAAAGAAAACATCATAAAAACTAAAGTGCTGGGCAGCCCGGGTGGCTCAGCGCTTAGCAGCCTGACCCTGGAGATCCAGGATTGAGTCCCCACATCGGGCTCCCTGCATGGAGCCTGCTTCTTCCCTCTGCCTGTGTCTCTGCCTCTCTCTCTCTGTGTGTGTGTCTCTTGTGTATAAATAAATAAATAAAATCTTAAAAAAAAAAAAAAACTAAAGTGCTGTGAGAAGATATACCATCAATGACATGTTAAATTCAAATGATTTCATCTTATTACATAATTAAGTAAGTAAAGGTATGCAATATCTAATCTGACTATAAACTTTCATTAGAGTTTCAGTGTGGTCAAAAACCTGAGAATTACTATAACAGTAATATTTGTACACGTTTTAGGAGTTACAAAAAGCTCACACCTTCATTTTCACACCTAATCCTTAACAACAGTCCTGTAAGAAGGGAGGAAGGCAGGACACGCAGTTTTAGTTATCACCATTTTTACAGATGTGGGACATGAGCTCAAGGACGTTACATGAGTTGCCCTGTTCACACAGCTACAAGACCCCATACCATGTAGGATTCCTGACTCCGAATTCTATATTCTACTCACTCAGTACACCCAAGCTGCTGATGTTTAAGGAGTTTTGTATAGAGTTAGTATGCATTTCAGGCATAGAAGTAAAAGGCATATTAAAACATGTTTTTATATAATACAATTCCATTTTGTTTCAATTTGTCACAAAAATTTTAGATGCTGATGCCTAAATCTGAGGGATTTTTGTACTGTAGGCAGTACTTTGTCCTAAAAAAAACATCAGTTAACAAGGCCAGTGGACATTTTATATATCTACTGAAACCAAATAAAATTAACTTCAGAATTTCTATTATGTGGCATTTAAGTACCCATAAAAAGTAAATCCTGCTAGGCTTTTTGTAACTTCTACATTCACTCGGTCAATACTATTTATACAACATAAAACTGGGGTGGCAATCAAGTTCTGGCCCTGCTTTCTCTTGATGTCTTCACAATCTTAATAATTTCTCCCTTATGAAAAAAGTATTATAGATACTGCACTGTTGGAGTGCCAAGCTAAAATCAGTAAGCTGAAGAAGAAAGATTGAATAAAATTCAGCTATAAACATAACAATCCCCAACAACTAAAGATCAAAACAAAATAGTAATGATAAATAGAATTAGACATTTATATAGCATTTGTTATATGCCAGGCATTACTCTAAGTGTTTACATATGATAAGTCATTTAGTCCTCCCAAGAACCCATTTAACAGATAAGCAAATGAGGCACAGAGAAGTTAAAGTAATTCCAGTTACTTAGTGTATCCAAGTTGCCATAGTTAGTTAGGTTGTGAGGCTGGGATCTGAACCCAGGTAGGCTGGTAACTGAGTTCAACTTAACCACTAAAGCTATGCTGCCTCTATATAGTGGTGTCTACCATATTCCTATTGCATTTTTAAAGCAAACTTTTAATTTTAGAACAGTTTTAGATTTACAGAAGAGTTGCAGATGGTACAGAGCACTCCCATATTCTAATATAGTTTCTTCTTTCTTTTCTTTTTTTTTTTAGAGAGAGAGAAAGCATATGTACATACAAGTTGGGGGCGGGAGGAGAGGAAGAGGGAGAATCTTAAGCAGGCTCCACACCCAGCGCGCAGCCCATCTCGGGGCTTGAGCTCACCACCCTGAGCTCACGACCAGGCACTTCTCTAACATAGTTTCTAACATATTATTAAAATCTCACATTAGCATGGTAATTTGTTACAATTAATAAGCCAATACTACTGCATTATTATAAACCTATAACAATTTATCCAAACTCCCTTTCATTTTCATTTGAAGTGTTTTTCTCTCATAGAATTCCATCCAGGGCACCACATTATGTTTAGTGATTAGGTCTCCTTAGGCTCCTCTTTGGCTCTAATAGTTTCTCAGAGTTTCTATGTTTTTGAAGACCTTGATGATTTTGAGCAATACTGATCGGGTATCCTATAGAATGCCCCTCAATAAAATTTATGAGATATTTTTCTCATGATTAGATTGGAGTTTGGGATTTAGAGGGAAAAAAAACCCCATAGAAGTGCCATTCCAACACATCATACCAAGGGTATCCATGATATGAACATGACTTATCATGGGTTCATGTTAACCTTGATCACCTGGATGAAGTGGTGATTGAAGTTTCTCCACTGTGGAGTTATCCACCCTGACCCCTTTCCACAGTGTATTCTTTAGAAGGAAGTCACTGTGTGCAGCCCACACTTAGGGAGTATGGAAGTTATGCTCCACCTCTTTAAGGGCAGAGTATACACATAAATTATTTGAAATTATTTTGCATAGGAGATTTGTCTCTTCCTCCCCATTTATTCTATCATTTGTTTCTATCAGTATGGACTCCATATTTGTTTTAAACTGGGGATTAGAACCCCAATACTACTTATTGCTCAAACTCTTCCTGTTTTGGCCATTAAGAGCTCTTTCTTCTACCATTTCTTTCTATATTTAGCTCCTATATCCTTCTGACATACTCTTGTCATTGGTTTTTGTTTTTGAGCGCTTCCTTACTTTCTGGTACTTCAAGGTATTGCAGGGTCGTGTTGCATATTCCTTGACCTGGTCTAGAATTAGCTATTTCTTTAAAGAGTGTTGTTCCTTTTATTGGGAATAGATGGGGTACTTGGTGTGCTCCTTGACTACTGATTGCTTGTAGGCCCTGTCAACTAACAAAGGAAGGACATTTATGTGGGTATATTAAACTAGTATAAACATGTCTTTATAAATGTTTCTATATGTATCCATCAATACCTACAGCAAGCTAAAGTTCATACTTATCAACTAGAGTACAGTGCTTATGTACAGTTCCTATTGCCTCTAGTTTTAGTCTTATTTCAGTTACTTACGTTAGTATCTTTTCCTTGGCCCCTTTCAGTGAGGTTATTGCATTACATTTGTTAATACAGTTAGATTCTTTTATCAGTCTGCCCTCCATCCTGAACTCTATTTCCCCTTATATATTTTTAAAATTTGCCCATGTCAAGATTTAATCTTTGTGTTGTAGAGCTCTATGGATTTTAACAAATGCAGTGTTATGTATCCACCATTCCAAAATCATGAAATAGATCCATTGTCCCCCAAAAATCCTCTGTGCTATCAAATCAACCCTCTCCCTCCCCTAAACTCCCTTTTGGTTACATTTCCCTAACAGAGAATGTACTCAACATCACTGCTTCTCCTCATTTTCCCTTACAACAAGATGTTCACATTTATAAACTCATGTAATTCTCACTTCAATCCTGAGTATTTCCTCTCACCAGATGATTGAATGAAACTCAGAGAGAATAAGTGGCTTGGTTAAAATCTCACTAACTGGTGGTGTTGGCACTACAAGTTGTGTCTTTTGACTCCTGGTATGATGCTCTTTTCTACTACACAACAGTGCTTCCTTGTTTCCAGCTGGTAGGGGGATGGTTATGCATAGAGATAAGAAGAAGAGAAGACAGAAATGGTGGTAGTGATCATATCTTACATTAATGGAAGCTTTTACATTAAAAATATTGAAATGGAAAAAAATAAAAATAAAAATAAAAATATTGAAATGGAATTCTAGTTCTGGTAATTTGAACTGATCACCCCAAAAACCTTTCTGTTGTAAAATACTCCCAAAAGCAGAATACATTGAAATATATATATATATATATATATATATATATATATAGTTAAAAATACATCACTGAGACAGCAAGAAAGAAAAATCCTCAGAGACCAAAGCTAGCTACCAAAAGGTCCAGAAAGCTGAGTGAGAACTAAAGTGACCAGCTGCCCAAATCCCACAATGTATAAAAAAATATATATCACAAAAACTTACTGAAATAAACTCAACCTAGTTTTAACATTAGAAAATATATTTAAGTAATTGACTACATTATCAGATTTAAAAAAAATTATATTATTACCTTAGCAGATTCAGAGAAAGTAGCTGATGAAATTTAACACCCATTCATGATTAAAAATCAAATATACAAGACTTTTAGCACATATGGAATGGAAGAGAATTTCATTAATTTGATAAAAAGTAGCCACCAAAAACTTACAATGTTATCCTAATAGTGAAATATTAGAAGTATTCTGTTTATAGATATGAATAAAACAATAATGTCCACTATCACTGGTTTTATTCAACACTGCATTTGAGGTCCTGGCCAGCACAGTGAGAAAAGAAAGTATAATAAATGGTAACATTTGAGAAAGAAGCAACCATGTCATGGTTTCCTGAGGACACGATTATTTACATAGAAAAATCCTCTAAGCCTTACGAATGACTTTTTTTTTTTTTTTAAACAAATGACAATTATTACTACTAAAGATAAAGTTTGGCAAGGTTGCTAAATAAAAGACCAATATACAAAAAGAAAATTTGCATTTTTATGTACTAGCAAAAATATAGTTAGAAAATCTAATTTAAAAATTTACCATTTATAACACTGACCAAAAATGTAATATATTTAGGAAGTTTGAAATATGCAAATCCTTCAAGAAAAAAATTATAGAATTTCATTGAAAGACACTACAGATCTAAATAAATGGAGAGACATATGGTCTTCATAAGTAGGATAATTTGATATGGTAAAGATGTTAGTTCTCTTCAAGTTGATATACAGATTTAATGCTATACCAATCAAAATTCCAATAAGGTTTTTTATGGAACTGAAGCTGATTTAAAAAGGTATATGAAAATGCAAATGGCAAAAAAGAATTAAGATACTCCTGAGGAAAAGGAATGAGGTGGAGGAGTGGACCTACCAGCTCTTAAGCCTTACTATGAAAGTGGTCAAGTATTAGCCCAGGAATAGAAATAGAACAAAAGAATAGAATACAGGGCCTAGAAACAGACCTGTGAATGTAAACTTGGTATACAATAGAGTTAGCACTGCAGATCTGTGAGGAAATGAAGGTCCTTCAAAAAATTGGTTCTGGGACAAATGGTTATTCATGTAGAAAAAAAATTAGGGATAATAAATGGCTATTTGTTTAAGCTGCCAAATTTGTGGTTATTAGCAATAGAAAAGAAATACACTCTTTAACATGTATAGCAGGAGACAGGTTTAAGGATGTCTATAGCAATATTTTTGTATTCTTAGAAAGAATAAAAAACTTGAAAGGAAGAAAAACCCAGCCAATAGAAAATGGATAAACTGTAGTAAATTCATACAATGAAATACCATATGGCAGTAAAAATAAATGAAATGAACTACAGGTACTTTGTCAAGTGTAATATTGACCAAAAAAATAGGCAAGTTGTAGAAGAGTACATATATATGTGTGTGTGTGTATATATATATAATATATATATACATAGTATAATTCAATTTAATGATGTTCAATAACACTCAAAGCCCAACAATATTTTACTTTAAAGAGAAAAGAGGCATCTGGGGACCAGGAGAGGCACAGAGGAGATGTCAAAAGTTGTAGGTAATGTTCTGGGTTTTTTTTTAATAAGTTGATGATAAATATATGGGTATTCACTTTATAATTATTATTTATATATTATGCTACATTATCTATAAGCGTTTTTTAAATAAAATAATTAAAAAATAAGAATAATTTATAAGTTTTACTATCAACCTTTAAACCTGTATCTTTCTGGATATTTATTTATTTTTATTTTTTTATTTTTAAAAGATTTTATTTATTTATTCATGAGAGACACAGAGAGAGAGGCAGAGACACAGGCAGAGGGAGAAGCAGGCTCCATGCAGGGAGCCCGATGTGGGACTCGATCCTGGGACTCCAGGATCACGCCCTGGGCTGAAGGCAGGTGCTAAACCACTGAGCCACCCAGGGATCCCCTCTTTCTGGATTTTATATATGCATGAATGTACTTCATGTTCAAATAAATATGAAAATATACAGAGAAAAGGAAACATAAGGACTAAACTTGGGGTCAAAAGCCTCGATAATTTAAAAATAAATTTCCAAAAGTGATTCTCACCTAAACTACACCAATTACTTGTTAACTGGTCTATTTCATTCCTATAGAGAATATCCTTTCACTAGTGATTTTTCCATCACATTACCATGATCCCACATGCTATGATTCCTGACCCTTCTGGGATCTGATTTTATTTCCCTCTTTCCACATATCCTAACCACAGAACAGATCTTAACATTCCTTAGCATTAATGTCTAAAAAGCTGACATGTACATTTAAATAAAATATAAGTGTTGTTTCATAGCATAAGTAGTTCCTTGTTTATCATTTGTTCTGGGGAGTTTTGGGATGCTTATTTGTGGTTCTTATATTAAGTCTTATCAACTCTATTTCCAAAATATATCCTGAATCTGTTCACTCCTTTCCATTTCTCCTGCTACCATTCCAGTCCAAATACTATCATTGCTTACCTGAACCAACTGAATAATCACCTGTCTCCTTGCTTCCATTCTTGTCTCCCCACAGTACATTCTCCACACTATAGACATAAATATTTTATTACAACACAAATTAGATCATGTCACTCTCCTTCTTCAAATCCTCCTTTGGCTTCCTATGACAACAGATAAAATCCAAAATTCCTTCTAGCCTATCTCTTTAAGTTCATCTCCCTCATGCACATTAAAGAGCCACACTGGCCTGACAGTTTTAGAAAAAACCAAGGTTGTTACTGCCTTATGGACTCAGCATTCAAGCATCTTTCTGCCTGGAGTACTCTAACCTCAGTTCTTTGCAGACTGACTCACCATCATCATTCAGAGCTCAGCTCAAAAGTCCAATCTCCAAGAGGCTTTCCCTGACCACTCTAGCTAAAGCAGAGCTTCCAACCATTCTCTATCAAGCACATCACCTTGTTTTATCTTCTTTACAGTTCTTATCACTGTCTGAATCTTATTTTTAAAATCTATTTATTATCTTCCTCCACATATAGGAACCTTGTCTATCCCATCTACTATTATACCCAATGCCAAAATAGTTGCTAGTGTGACGTACATGAAAATAATTACATGATCTTGTGGTTTTGGGTTCAAATTTGTCTCTGAACAAATGTTCAATTTAATAACCTGAATGCTTTATTTAGTTATACTATGCTTCTTTAAACAAAGTATATGAACAAAAAGCATTTTATTAACTCCTGAATTCACAGCTCTTCTTATCTTTAAAATACCATGGTAGGGGGGCCTGGTAAGCTCAGTCAGTACAGCATACAACTCTTGATCTTGGGGTCATGGGTTCAAGTCCCATGTTGGAAGTACAGATAACTTAAAAAAATAAATTTAAAAAATATTTTAAAAATTCCATGTAAAGATGATTAAGTAATCTGTAAACACATAGGTACAGACTGAAAAAAAAAAAAAAAAAAAACACCAAAAAACAATGTTTTATGTCCCAAATTGAGAAGTTATTTTCAAATCCTGTCTGGGATATCTGAGCATGGCATTTTACCTTCAACAAATCGAGAAGATATCTACTTTATGGGTAGAGCTGTTGGGGATTAAAGTTTTTATTTTTTATTTTTATTTTTTAAGATTTTTATTTATTCATGAGACACAGAAGAGAGAGAGGCAGAGACATACATAGGCAGAGAGAGAGGCAGGCTCCATGCAGGGAGCCTGATGTGGGACTTGATCCCAGGACTCCAGGATCATGCTCTGGGCCAAAGGCAGGCACTTAATTGCTGGGCCACTCAGGAGTCCCAAGATTAAACTTTGTAAAAAGTTATTTCTTCTTATGAACATTGTGGTTTCCTGATGATTTTTTTTCTTGCGGATTTAAAGAATAAAGGGAGACTAAATCTTCATGTAGGTTAAAAGTACTTAGTTGCCAATAATACTGTATACATTGTCCTTAGAATAGTCCATTTATTCAACATACCAATGCATCTTAGTATACAGCCTAAAATGTGGTCACTGCACATGTATATTGAATGAATGAATGCACTACTCTAAAAACGATATATTGGGGGGCACCTGGCCAGCTCAGTCGGTAGAAGATGCAACTCTTGATCTTGGGGTTGTAAGTTCAAGCCCCATGTTGGGTATAGAGCCTACTTTAAAAAAATAAAAACAGTATGTTGGGAAGATAGACAAACAACAATTCTAATACATTGTTGCAACTAATGTATGCAGAGTAACATGTTAGAAGAAACAAGACTGTAATTAAAGTGAAGGGGTCAGGGAAAGTGTCTTGAGTGGAGCTGTGATACCTGGAATGAGTTATGAGATAAACAGATGCGAGAAGGAAAGGAAAGGAGCTACAAAGAAAATTTGAGATGTACAGATATATTGGCTTGAACAAGTGAGCATCATGTCAGAACCACAACAGCAAATGTTAAGGATGGACAAAGAAATAAGGCTGAAAGTACCGGCAAGCTGCAGATAACAGAATCCTTGCAAACTACATTAAGGGATTCAGATTTTGTCTTATAAAGCATTTATTTGTACATGGGATTTGTACATGTAGCCTCAAGGCTATGTTACTCTTAGAGAAACCTTTTATTTTCAACTTGATAAAAATCAACAAGAACACTCTTTTAAAAGGATATGTGGATCATCTGAATAGCCACCTTTTAACTGACTACTGTCCTAAGATGATTTCAGTTCACATGTTTGTGTTTAGCTGCACTGGCAAACCATTGGTGCCATTTGTCACTGGCACAGGTTAATGAGAAAGAAATGGGAACTACTTCATGTAAATGATGGTGTTTGACAAGTGAAGGTCAAATGAAATCATGACGTATTGAACGAAGGAAAGCTTGGCAATGGTTTAAAGAAAGAAAAGAGGTGTAGGCAGTGAGTAATCTCTACACAAGTACAAAATGGACAGATCTTCTGTAAGGAAGCTATGCTATAGAGGACTGTGAACATTTGCTTTTAGAGCATGTTAGGTCCAGCAAAAAACAGTTTCATTGGTAACAATGAATAAGTATTCATTTGAATTTAGTTGTTTTATAATTGTGCTTCCTTTAACTTATAACTGGGAGTTACGGTTGTGTAAGATATACAACATAAGGAGTTTATATATAGTTTTATATTTGCATGTCTTTAACATACTGAAAATACTTTAAGTTAACAATAGAGAATCCTGGGTATCTACTCAGGCTTGAGAAATTCTGTTCTGGGTGATTGGGAATCACTGAAAGATTTTAATAAGGAAATGACAAATTTGTTCTTTAGAAAAATCACTGGCAGCAGTGTGGAGGGTTAGGAATTGAAAGTACTTTAGTAAGGCAGGAAGAAGGCTACTTAATATAATATTATGATAAAATGGCGGGGCCCTAAGTTTACTTAGGGGATATAGAGAGGAGATGGATAGGAGTTAGAGTCCAAAGGACTTGGTTGTGGGCGAGCAAAGGAGGGGTAACCAGGATGCCTGCCCTCTGGGGGACTTTGTGGTAAGATAAAGACAAACAAGTGAGGATGAAGGGTAATGAGGCTAGAGATGATGCATTTAAAGTCAGCAATGATTTGAATTTCATTTCATCCAAAGAAAATCCAGTTCCCTTTTCTGGGTCCCAGTTTTCTCAGTGACAGCTGCATTCATGAATTACCAAATTAACTATTATAGCGCGCTCTAAAAATACACATAGCACTCCACAGTATGCTGTAAATAAGTCATGAAAAATCAGCAAAAGCCCAGGCCCTGAAGGAAATTCAGCAGGGTTAAAAGGAGATGTGACCTTTTTTTTTTTTTTTTTTTTTTTCTGAACGCTTAAAATTGTGACCCAGCGCACACTCACCCCGTATTGTACTCTGCTCTGTACTCTGTCGGTCGGATGTGCTCCCTCCCTTGTCCACGCAGGATCAAGGGGTAGCGGGCCCAGCCCACGCGGGAGATGCAAGGACACCACCTTCAAGGGACACGCAAGGCAGCGGGGCACACCTAGCGCAGCAGCGTAGCGGGAACGTTGACCCTAAAGGCAGGGAGGGGTAGTTGACAAAGTCACCTTTTACGGAGAGGAATCAACGTGGAATATCTTAGTCCAATCAGAATGTAAACATTTGGGATTTTATTACCAAAAGCAGAGGGGACAAAGAAAGAGAAAAAAAAAGGCGAGAGGAAGGAAAATACAATTATTGAGAAACCAGCCTGTGTGTCCCCGCAGGCCACAGAAGGGCAAGCTCTGGAAAAGAGCCTTTCAACACTAGTTTGGTGGGCAGGCCAGCATCTTCCACCACCAACTCAGGGCATCACGTCTATAGACCCAAAATGTCCAACGTGCGACTGAAGGGAAAGCCGCGGGGCGTACCTTTAGCACGGACGCTGCTTTGGGAGGGAGGGGGTCGCACTCGACACGGCCAGGCCCCCCTCCCCCTCCCCAGAACGAAAGCCGGGAGCCGAGGGGCGTGAGGGTACCGGGGCTGCACGGTTCGCACACCGAACCGAGACCAGGAGGCGGCAGCACAGCGCCCCCGACGTTCTGCCCGGCGCCGCGCGCAGACCCGGAAGAGAGCACCAAGCCGCCCTACTGCGCAGCCTCCGCCTGGCCGGCCGGCGGAGCTCGCGTCCCGCTGCCTGATGGGAGTTGTAGTTCTGGGAACGGGGCAGGCTCCCTCAAAGGGCTCTGGGAACTACACTTCCCGGTGAGGGGAACTGCTCCAGCAGGCCGCGCGTTTGCGGGGGCGTCACACCGCCCGCACCGGGGTACAGGGCTGCAGGGTGTTTGAGGGGCAGGCCGGAAGGGGGTGTCCTTCCCTTCACTCTGCGCTCAGGCGGTGCCGATTCCGCCTTACCTCGCCCCACTGCCGTGCGCTCCCTGCCCGGCGCCCAGTGTCCGCTTATCCTGGGCCCCTCAAGGAGTTGGGGCCTGGAGGTTCGGAGGTAACGGCCGCTGCTTGGCGCGGGAGCGAGGGGCGCCCCCCTCTTGGGCCCAGCCAGCCGCGCACCCGGCCCTCGCCTCCATGGGCCCAGCTCAGAAACCCAACGTGTGCCGCCAGCTCAGTCGCCGGGCGCTGGGCTTCTTCTCGCGGGACGCAGGCGTGGTGCAGAGGACCAACCTGGGCATCCTGAGGGCGCTGGTGTGCCAGGTGACCGCCGGCGGCTGGGAGTGGGGCCCGCTGGGGTGCTGTTTTTCCGCGTTAGAGCCCCCCTCCCTCTTTAAGAAGATGCCATGTCTTGGGCTGGGAAATCCAGGCCCTGAACCTGAGGAATTAGTAAATAGCTATTAATAGAACCGCCAAGTGCTTGGAGTTTTAAGCTTCTTACGTCTTCCTGCAAACCATCTTCCTAAAATTTGGTCCCCCCCCCCCCCCGCCGCTTCAAACGTGAGGCCAAAGCGAGGAAGATACGAACATAATGTTTTAAATGACCTACTTGAGATTGCTTTGAAAACTGTGGGTTTAACTCTCTCCCTTAAAATTGGTGCACGGTAGAGACTTAACGAGTTATTATTCCCTAAACCAAAATTCCTTATGTCTTTCAGGAAAGTACTAAGTTTAAGAATGTGTGGACCACTCATTCTAAGTCACCTATAGCCTATGAGAGAGGAAGAATATATTTTGACAATTACCGGTGCTGTGTCAGCAGGTATCTTTTTGATGAACATTTTTGCTGTAATTGACCTCACTAGTTTTTATCTTAACTAGTTTTCATAGAACCACATGCTATCTCGGTGCATAATGAAATAGGGGAGTGGAAAAAGGAGCTCAAAGTAAGAGTAGATGGTAAAGTGGATGTAATTTTAAAGTCTTGTTAAATCCAAAGATGGAAATTTTATCTTTGCAAATACCAATTTAAAGCGAATTTACTTTATTTTTTATTTTTTAAGATTTTATTTATTTATTCATAGAGACACAGGGAGAGAATGAGAGGCAGAGACACAGGCAGAGGGAGAAGCAGGCTCCATGCAGAGAGCCTGACGTGGGACTCCATCCAGGGTCTCCAGGATCACGCCCTGGGCTGCAGGTGGCGCTAAACCGCTGCGCCACCGGGGCTGCCCAAATGAATTTACTTAAAAAAAATAATAATAATAAAACGAATTTACTTTATAGTGCAGGTGAAATGACAGATTGCTCAGGGTATAGAAGATATCAGAGTCAAGGGAACCAGATATCAATAAGTTAGGTGCTGCTCTAGAGAAAAATTTATGTTTTGTTTTGGAAGTACTTGCCTCTGTTTAAGAGAACATTTCAAACTTAACTTCAAAGAGAATCTCCACATACTCATTACCTAGATTCAAAGGTGATCCAGATTTTGCTGCATTTGTAGCATTTGCCCCATGACCTCCTTTTTCTTGACCTTTCTACTAAGTATTTTTTTTTTAAGATTTTATTTATTTATGAGAAACACACAAAGAGAGAGAGAGGCAGACACACAGGCAGAGGGAGAAGCAGGCTCCATGCAGGGAGCCCGACATGGGACTCGATCCTGGGTCTCTAGGATCAAACCCCGGGCTGAAGGTGATGCTAAACTGCTGAGCCCCCTGGGCTGCCCATCCTTTTGTTCTTTTTTTCTTTCATTCTTTGTCTTCTCTGCTTTTATTTATTTTTTATTTTTTTTCTTCTCTGCTTTTAATTGAACATTTTATATGATTCTATTTTCTATCTACTTTAGCATATCAATTATACTTCTTTTTAGAAATTTTTAATCATTGCCTTAGAACTTCCAAAACATATTTACAACTAATCTAAATCACTTTCAAGGGATGCTCAGAGGTTGAGCATATGCCTTTGGCTCAGGGTGTGATCCTGGGGTCCTGGGATCAAGTCCCACATCCGGTTCCCTGTGAGAAGCCTGCTTCTCTCTCTGCCTATGTCTCTGCCTCTCTCTCTCTCTGTCTCTCATGAATAAATAAATAAATAAAATCTTTAAAAAAAATCAGTTTCAAGTAGCATCATACCTCTACATGGGTAGTGTAGTTACCTTATAATAGAGTATTTCTAATTGCTCCCTCTTGCCTTTTATAATGTTGCTGCCATTCATTTGATCCATAGGCTATATTCACTGAATGCCTTGTTGCTGTTATTATTGTGAACAAATTTTCATCTGTTAAATCAATTAAATATAAGAAAAATAAAGGATTTTATTTTACCTTTATTTATTTTATTTGAGAGAGAGAGTATGTGCACACATGCACATGAGCAGGGGGAAGGGCAAAGGGAAAGGGAGAGATCTCGGGCAGACTCCTTGCTGAGCATGGAGCCAGATTTGGGGCCGGATCCTAAGAGCATGACCTGAGCCACCCAGGTGTCCCTATTTATTCCTTTAAACATTCTTCTTTTTAAAGGTAGACCTATATCATCTTTCTTCCCTTTGAAGAAGGTTTTTGAATATTTCTTGTAAGGCAGATCCACTGACAACACATTCCCTCAATTTTTGTTTGCCTGAGAAAACCTGATTTCTTTTTGACTTTTGAAGGATAACTTCTTGGGATACAAAATTCTAGATTGGTTGGGTATGAAATAATGATTTATAAGAAATATATATTTGGTCATTCAGATGAAGATCTATTTCTCAGATATATTTGGTCTTCATCTACAGTTACTGAAAATGCTTTAAACCCATAAAGGTAAAATAGGTGTTTTGTTATTAATGAAGATAACTTTCTAACCCCACCCAAGAGTAAGGGCTTTTTGCCAGTAGAACCAACCATGTGATTGAGGGGTTGGAACTTTCAGTCCCAACCTCTGACTTCCAGGCAATGGAAGGGAGCTGGAGGTTGAACCAGCCAGTGGCCAGTGACTTAGTCAAACATAACTATACAGTGAAGCCTCTGTAAAACCACAAGAGGATTGGGTTTAGAGAGCTTCCCATCAAATTAAAAGAAACTAAGGAGGTGGTCATTGGAACCCCAATCTGTATAGCCCATGGATCAGAAACACAGGGGTTTCACAGCCTGGGGGTTTGGTGACTGGCATCTGAAGGTGGGGGGTGGAGGGCAGTCTTGTAGGACTGAATTCTTAACCTATCGAATCCGATGCTATCTCTAGTAGGTAGTGTAAGAATTGAGTTGAGTTCTCGGACATGCTATTGGTGTCTTAGAATTGCTCAGTGTTGTGTGTGGGAGAACCCCCACCCCTCATAATGGAATTGGGTCCAGGAGTCTTAAAAGACTGGGGTGAAGGGCATTGTTTCATCACTTTAAATATTTTACTCCATTCTACTTGCTTGCATGTTTGCTGAAGAGAAGTCCAGTGTAACTCTTATCCTGTTCTTTAGATAAGTTGCTTTTCCCCTCTGGCTTCTTTCAAGATGTTCTCTTTGTTTTTTATTTTCTATAGTATACAGGTTTTCTAATTGTCCTTCAGTTCTAGGATATTGTATTCTGCTTTTATCACTTTTTTGTTCTAGTTTGGGAAGTGTCTATTGACATATCTTCAAGTTTGCCAGTCTTTCCGTGGCTGTGTCTGGTCCACTGATGAGCCCGTCAAAGACGTTCTTCATTTGTGTGGAGTTTTGATTTTTAGCATTTCCTTTTGATTTTGTTTTTAGGTTTTTTTTTTTTTAAGATTTTATTTATTTATTAATGAGAGACACATTGAGAGAGGCAGGCTCCATGCAGGGAGCCCAATGCAGGATTCGATCCTGGGACTCCTGGATCATGCCCTGGGCTGAAGGCAAACACTCAACTGCTGAGCCACCCAGGTGCCCCATGTTTTTAGGGTTTTTAATCTCTCTGCTCAATTATCCATCTGTTCTTATACATTATCCACGTCTTCCTTTAGAGCCCTTAGCATATTAAATATAGTTATTTTAAGTTCCTAATCAGTAATTCTAAAATCTCCACCATATCTAAGTCTGGTTCTGATGACTGCTTTGTCTCTTCAATCTTTGTATTTTGCATTTTAGCATGTCTTGTAATTTTTTGTTGGAAGTTGTATGTGATATAAAAGAAATTGCAGTAAATGGGTCTTTAGAGTGAGATTTTATGTTTATCTGGCTAGAGATTAGGCTGTGTTTTCTGAAACTATAGGTGCCAGAGGCTCAAATTTCCTGTAGTGCCCTTGTTTTTGTTTGCCTGGTACTGACTCAAGTGGCTTGCTCCTGCTAAGCGTGGTTCTTGGTATTCACCTCTCTTTCTAGTTTTGGGGGCAGCAGTTTGCTCTGTAATTCGTAATTCTCAGATAGAACTAAAAACAGTTGTTGATTTTTTTTGTTCAGCTTTTTTCTTGACAGGAGTGTTGACTTCTAAGTTCTTTGCATGTAAAATCAGGAACCAGAAGTTAGAGAAGATAGTTTGAGATTTGTTCTGACCTGAGGAGGGATCCTGCCAGCAATCTTTTTCTGAGTCTGTCTCGCAAATTAGCCAGCCTACACTTTAGCTTGTATGACCAATGAATCTATAAATTTCTTCCCATTTGCCTTTCACCACAACCTCCACTGATTTTGAGAGTGCTCCTAGGCTAAAACTTATCCACACTCTGTTGCAAATGAAAGTTCCTTTAGGAAGAGAATAGTGCTATCTGCTTTATGGCCTACTTCTTTGCCCCAGGCAAAATCTTCAAGCCAAGGGTTTAGAGTTGGTACTGGGGGTGTAGGGGAATCAGTGGCAGGCTCTCTCTGAGGGACTCCCCTATTCTAAAAGCTAAGCATCTAGAGTTGAGGCAGATATTAGCCTCAGATTTTCTTACGTCTCTTACTGTGAAAACACTGCTTTATGAGGTGGGCTAAGGGTAATCAGAGCCAATGTATTCTTAGGCTTGCCATGCCAACGTACAGTTGGGGCTAGGTGGAAGAAGGAAGTCCCATTCTTGACTGCACTTACCCAGGATGCAGCCTCAGCAACAAGCAGCTGGGAGCTACATGAGAAGTGGTATCATGATGGACCCCCAAGAAGGTGGCCCTCTGGAAGCTGAGGATAGAGGGAGTCCTGTGCTCTTGGCCATACAATTGTTGAATAGTTTTCATTTTGGTGAGCTAAAAGTGATAGGGAGTGAGCACATCCTATTTTAAACATCATAGACTCTTACTATTCTTACTGAACTCTAGTAGATTTTTTTTGGATACATGTTTCTTTGCTGTATGCTCTAGGACCATTTCTAGAGACTTTAAATAGTTGTCCTTTTATAGTGTTCACCAGTTTTCCTGGAGAGCATGCCCTCAGGCTATCATGTTGGAAGTGACTATCTGGACATTTCTTTATATGATCATAATGTCACTACCACACCTAACAAAATTAGTAATAATTCCTTGGTATTTAATGGTATTTAATAACTTACCCAATTTAGAGGTATCTGCTTTAATTTAAAAAAAAAGTTAAATCTGAGTAGGTGGCATTGGTTGGTGATCTAATAGTAAATAGCTGGAGTTGTTTACTATGGCATTCAGGGGTGTTATAATTTAGAATCACATATGAGCTTCCTTTCATTCCTGTGAAATTCTATTTGTTTAGACCTTTGAATCAGAAAATCAAAGGTGAATAAAATTGTCACTCTGAAAATTGTTTCTAAATAGTAGTTTAATTTTAAAGTTCAGGGATGCCTCAGTAGCTGAGCAGTTGAGCGTTTGCCTTCAGCTCAGGGCATGATCCTGGAGTCCCGGGATCAAGTCCCACATCGAACTCCATGCATGGAGCCTGCTTCTCCCTCTGCCTATGTCTCTGCCTCTCTCTCTGTGTGTGTGTCTTTCATAAATAAGTAAATAAAATCTTAAAATTTTAAAGTTCATCAGGTAAAAAAAAGGAAAACACCTATGATCATATCTCAGTAGTAATCAGGGAAATAGAAATTAAAGGTAAGAGGCTATTTTTCACATAAAAAATGTAGTGTTCACTACTGGTAGAGGTAAATACTTTTTCAACCTTTCTGAAAGAGAATGAGGAGTTAAAAAAAAAAAAAAAAACCCTAAAGGTATTTCATTTTTTACCCACTAATTTTCATCCTGAAATAAAGGGACTCTATCTAATTTTCACTTTACAATATTGGAATAATAGTTTATGAACTCCATGGAATTCAGCAGAGATATTCATAGTAAATATTCAAGGGTAGAGAAAGAATTCAATATGATCCAGTTTTGGAAAATAATCTGCAGGAAAGTATACATATATATAACAAAAAACTGGAAGAAATGAACCAAAATGTTAATAATGGTAATTTTTATAATCTTAGAGTATTATAATCTATTTTATTTTTCATATTTTCAGTGAATTTTATTGTGAATTTTGTGATCAGAAAAAAAAATGTTAACATTTAGTTAAGGAAAGCAAAGTAGCAAGCTATATCTTGATATTCCAAATCTCTGAAAGAAAAAAGTCACTTGGCATTGAGCAAACACTGTCTGTTATCAAGAAGAATAATCACTCATTTTTCTTTTTTCCCCAGTGTTGCATCAGAGCCAAGAAAACTTTATGAAATGCCAAAATGTTCCAAATCAGAAAAAATAGAGGATGCATTATTATGGGAATGCCCAGTGGTAAGATTTGTTTTAGAGTATTTGTTTCCAACACATTTTTAGCCTAAAAGAACTGATTATTCTTAATATATAAAAGAATAGGGATCCCTGGGTGGCGCAGCGGTTTGGCGCCTGCCTTTGGCCCAGGGCGCGATCCCGGAGACCCGGGATCGAATCCCACATCGGGTTCCCGGTGCATGGAGCCTGCTTCTCCCTCTGCCTGTGTCTCTGCTTCTCTCTCTGTCTCTGTGTGTGACTATCATAAATAAATACAAAATTTAAAAAAAAAAATAAAAAATAAAAAAAAAATAAAAATAAAAATAAAAGAATAAAGCTTAAATATCATAGTGACCCTGACTTTTGAAATGAGTCAAGAAAAAAATTATATTCTTTGCTTATTTTTCTCATGAAATAATTTCTATTTTAAAAAATTATACATTATTATAAGTGTATTTTAAAAATTTGATGCCATTTGTAAATCTTGAAAACTAGAAAAAGTTATGAACTGGTTAAAAGTTTTATAAGCAATATAAGCTAGTTTAGAGTTATTCTCAATGTTTCTCAATAGTTTAAGAGATCATTCTACCGATTTAAGAGATCATTCTATCAAAATAAAATATTTATTTAGGGTAACAGTTATGTTACATGGTCTTTGAAAGTAGATTCCTCCATGAATCTTGGTAGGAAAGTAATAAGTCAAAAATAAAAAATAAAATAATAAAAAGTAAAATAAAATAATAGGCTAACCTCATTCTAGCAGACAAACCAGCATTGCCCTGGTACGCATTTTTCAGAACACTGTCTTCATAAGATGATAACATCTTATAGTTGCTAGAGGATTTGAAAGAATTGAGTTGTAGACAAAATGAGTTTGGTATTCTGAGCTTAAAAGGTGAAACAAATTTATTTATAGAATTACTTCTCAGAGTCCTGAATAATACTTAGAATAATGCTAATGTTCATGGTGATTGTCAAACCATTTCCCAAAACTCTTGATCATACAACTTCCTTTTTTGAGGTATATTTCTACATATTGGTTTTGTATGGGATCAGTGTTTTAAGAACAGCACGTAGGAAATACTGTAGCAAATTATTCAGGTCTTTAATCTTGCTGGTTGTTTTTTTAGAAGAAATAGAACTTACAATATGTGACCAAAAATACTGTTTAAAGGCTAAGAGGCTCTGCTTTGAATTTACTGTTAAAATTCTTTCTCTTTTTAAATACTGTTGTTTTTATATAAAATTATAGTTTTCCAGAACTGCTGCTTTCTTTTTCCCTAGACACTTACTCTTTTTAAAAAGAGACACCTTTTTAAAAATCAGAAAGCTTTAAATTTATATTTTTTTCCATAATTTCTTCTTGAAAGCTGAAAATAACTGTAAAGCCTTTTAACCTATTTTCATTTGTGGGGGGAGGAGGATGACAGATTTCTTAATTGAAAAAAATTTTGAAGATACCCGTGCAAAAACACCAGAAATTTAGAGCAATCCTTGCAAAAATAAAGCTTCTAGTAACCTCTAACTCCTATTCTCACTTCTCTTTAAACATTTTTCATTTGAAGTTAAGCAAGATTTTCCATTAAGAAAAACTAAGAAGCGTATCATATTGTTGTTGACATATTGATGTGAAACCATGTTTACATCATCACTCTTCTTTCTTTCTTTTTTTTTTTTTATCACTCTTTCTGAGACAATGTGTAAAATACAACTTTTGGTTTAGGAAAATAGCTCAGACCTACTACATATGCTATTTCAAATTCTTCTTTTTTAATAGGCAAGATATAAATAGTGTATTTTTTAAATTTAAAATCTCTAGGAGATGATACTTATATTAGACACCATACAATAAGAATATTTACATCATCACGTGATTTTAGTGTAAGATATCCAGTAGTTAATAAGTTTATACACACAACCAAGAAACAAACACAAAAACCTTGTTTCTTTCCCTAACATTTGAAAGGGAAGACAGATCTTTAAAAGCATGTGTAAAATAACTATGCCTTCATTCTTTTCTATTCATGTTTCAGTCTAAGTGAATACTACATTAATTTCAACTTTCCTATCCTTAACTTTCCTTTTAGAACTTTGTTCTTAAGGACTTCTGGATGGCTCAGTTAGTTGAGCATCTGATTCTTGGTTACAGCCCTTGGGGTTGTGAGATCAAGCCCCAAGTGCGGCTCTGCACTCAGTGATGGGTCAGCTTGGAATTCTCCCTCTGTCCCTCCCTGCTCTGCTCTCGCTCTCTCTCAAATAAATTTTTGAAAAAGAGAGAATTCCCTTTTTATTTTACAAATCAAAGTAGAACTCCTTGTTTCTCTTTCTTTTCCTGCCTTAGACTTCCACCTTGTGGCAGCTGCTCAGTGGCAGGTATGCCCAAGGTAGTATTCCCTCCCTTTTTGGGGGGAGTAATTCATTGGCGACAGAGAATATCTTTAAAACCAGGCCCATCTTCTGTTTTTCTTTGGCTGTCTTGATTCTGCATTCTAGCTTTTAATTTGGAGTTACGGTAGAGCCACAATCATGAAACGATTTGTCATTTTGCCATTTTGACATCTATCAAAAGGGAAAAAAGCCTTGGAATAAAGAAGCAATAAGGAGAGGGGGGACCTGAGCTGAAATCAATAGTTGGACACTTAACCGACTGCGCCACCCTGGTACCCCAAGAAACATCGATTCTAGCAGATGACTTATGCTGTTATACCTGGTTTTAAGAACTGTTATTATTATCATTGTTGAATTTGTTGAATTATTTAATGATAATTAATTCACATTTGTTGAATTATTTAATGATAAATAATAAGTAATAAATTATTTCAGGTACTGTTTAAACGTTTTATGTGAATAAACTCAATAAGTTAATGATGAAAATAATTTCCTACAGTCTCATCTTTCCTTGTCTTAATTCTCTTATTTGTACATTTAATATTCTTTGGTTTACTTATCTATTTCTTTAAAGTTTTAGCTATTTTCTTTGGACATAGATTTCTGCAGATTGTTCATGACTAACCAGTTTCATTTTTATACCTTCTATTTTTTAGGGGGAAATACTTCCCAATCCATCAGATTATAAATCTTCACTGATAGCACTGACTGCTCATAATTGGTTATTTCGCATATCAGCAACTACTGGAAAAGTCCTTGAGAAAATATATCTTGCTTCATATTGCAAATTCAGGTATTGTGACTTTATTACTCAAGATTTTATTAAAATATATAAAATATTTATTAAAATATATAAAATATATAAAATAAACAATATATAAAATAAAATTTGAGACTTGTGGCCCAGGAAATTTCAAGCTTTTTTTTTTAAAGTTTCCCATTGTATATCTGGATCTCAATTTATAAACTCATTCTTTCTTTCCTCATGACTACATTTGAAAATCTGCGGACACAGACCCTTTATCGTTTTTTTTTTTTTTTTTTGTATCACTCATAAGTAACTAACCTATAATAGATGACAAATATCTCTCCCCTCTTTTTTTAATTCCCATCTGCAAATAGTATTTTATATGTAGGTTGCATTTTATGTTGGTTTTCCTGAAGGCTAGTCTGTTTCAGTTAAATCATTGCCTAGTACAGTCTAAGAACTGTCTTTTGTTTGTTTGTTTGTTTTTTTAAGTAATCTCTATACCCGATGTGGGGCTTGAACTCAAGACCCCAAGAACAAGAGTCATTTTCCTGACTGAGCTGAGTGTTCCTAACAACTGTTATTTTAACTTAGTAGTTGTATGTGTTTTTATATATGAATATAAATATTTGGAGTGAATATATGCATATAGAATGTGAAAGTAACATTTTTAATGCTTTTTATGATATTAATGTCCATTTTAAAGTAGGAATGGATTTTTTTTCTAAATTTTGAATAGTGTTTGATCAAACACAATTTTTATTCATTGACACTCTAGAAAGATTAAAACTATATTTTAGTAGAAATAGATCCATATAAAGATGTAAAGAGAATTTTTAAGTTGTTTCTTAAAAAAATTATTTTGCTTTTATAATTGAAACAACTAAAGAACTGTTTATGAAATATCTATTATATTTTGATTATAAGGAAACTGACTCAAATGCATAAACTTTCTCTTCATTCTTTTACAAGATACTTGAGCTGGGACACTCCTCAAGAAGTCATTGCAGTCAAGTCAGCTCAAAACAAAGGCTCAGTATTGGCCCGGCAGGTAGACATCTTTAAATATCAATAAATAAATTTTTAAACATCAATAAGGTGAGAAGTTTGTTTCCAGAGAAAATTGTCTGCAAATTTGTTAGGAAAGAACCAATAATCTTGGTTTCTGAAGAATGGATAAAAGTTGCTTACCATAAACTTAAGAAATACCCTTTAAACTACTCTGGAGAAGTACAGCAGATTATTTTACATTCCATAGTGGAAAGAAAGTGACAGAACCTTGTTCTTCAAAGTAAGGGAGCTATCTGTTTCAAGCAGAGAAATCACTCTAACTATTGGTAATTTTTTCTCATTTCTCATAGACATAACAGTGTAATTCTACTTTCAGATGATGTGACCATTATAATTATGTGTCTTTTGTTAGGCTCTTTATTATTAAATTCCAATTTATAATATTCATATTATATTAATATAACAATAAAAGTATAATGACAATATAATTATGTATTATATATGTTAAAAATATATTAATTTATATTATAACATTTTTAATACAGAAAATATGTTTTATTATGCAGTATATAAAATGTTTTTGTTGAACAGTATATAAAATATGTTTTGTTGCTAAGAAATATTTATTGATGGGGTGCTTGGTTGGCTCAGTTGGTTGGGCATCTAGATACCTTTGGCTCAGGTCATAGACTCAGGATCCTGCGATTGGACCCTGCATTGGGCTCTCTGCTCAGCAAGGAGTCTACTTCTCCCTCTCCCTCCGTGTTCTCTCTCTCTCTCAAATGAATAAATAAAATCTTTTTAAAAATTCCTTAAAAAAAGAGAAATGTTTACTGTTATGTTTATTTTTTTTTAATTTTTTTAATTTTTTAAGTAGTCCCTATACCCAGTGTGGAGTCAGACTGAGCCACCCATGTGCCCTCATGTTCTATATTTACTGTTAGAGACTTTTGTGTGTATATACATGTGTGTTGAAGGGCTGAAGGTTTAATGGACGTATCTTCAACATGTATGCTTTCTTGTTTGAGAAACTTTGCAATGTTCATAAATTGAAAACATCCACATAACTGTATGCTAGGACAGATGGATGTTTTCAACTCATGAAAACAGTGTTTCTGAAATTCTTTTGAGAACTGCCTGTAATTTAACCTTTCCTTTCAGGCAGGCATTCAACAGCCTGTTTTGCTGTACCTTGCAGTGTTCCATGTTTTACCTTTTTCACTCATAGGGATTCTGGAGATCAATAAGAAGGTAAGAACTTACTTCTTATTTAATTGCAATATTAATTTTTTGATAAAAGATGTAATATAGTTGTTTATTTATTAGATGTTTTGATTGCAAATATTCCCCTGGCTGTAAAAAGCTTTCTGATCTAGTTTGTTTCATATCAAAATACATGAGAATGTTTCATTTACGAAGAAAGCCTAATCATCCTTTCATCTTTCTGCATGTTTTTATGCCTTTCAAGTGGATAGTGTTGAATACCTTTGGTGTCATTAACAAACCTCTACTTTATAAAATTATGAAATGAGTAAGGTGGGTTTTTTTCAGAGGGATATTTCAAAGCTTGTTAAAATGACCATTAGGAAGATGAAAAGCTGCAACAAAAAGAATCATTTTAATTGCAAAGTATAGATCTAAAACTTGTTTTATGATACATAAACAAGACTTATAATTAAATATATGAGTTTTCCAACTCATTCAGTTACAGGTTTTATTCTTGTCATTGTTCCTGATTCATGGTCTGTTATATGGGAGAGAAAAAAGGACATATTTCCTTTGAGTAAAAGAATCAATAGCCTTCTACTTTTCCATTAACAAATTGTTACTTAGTCTGGGTGGATAGTTATTTATTGGTGTTTTCTACTGGTTTTTAATTATGCACTTTCCAAGTATTACTGAGGCCAGATCTTCAGGGTCCACTAATAGTCATTAGCAAATAAGATGAACATATTAAAAAATTTTGTATAAGTATAGTATACTAAACTACATAAAGGCCAATGAATAGTATCAGTTACTTATATACTGTTTTATGCCAGGCATTTTGAGTAGTTTATAACTTTGTAACATACGGTGGGTTCAGTTTGGAAGTTAAGCAGCTACCCAAGTCCTACATAAATAGAGAAGCTGGAATTAGAACCTAGATTTGACTCCAAAGTATGAACCAATTTTAAAATAGAGTGGCAACTTTATTAGAGCACTCATTATTTGAAAATATGTTTGAATTACACAAGTCCTCCTTTTCAAAGTGGAAAACAAGTATCAGCAAATAAAAAATCATGAGCTAGTCACATCAAAGCAAAGCATAATTATCCTTGTAAGAGATGACAAAAAAACACAACTTATGAATTTAATTATTTTCTTTGTGCGTGTGGATTAAGTAATTGTATATGCTTATTACAATCTAGAACAGGAATGAACACTTAGCTAAGTCATAAATTGTTTCTATTTATTCTTTGATAATAATTGGAGGGATTTGGTTTTGATTAGGGTTAGTTGGAATTGAAGCGTATGTTTCACCTACTATGTATAAAAGACTACCCAGGGGCCAGACTCAACGTGTACTAAAAGCTATTTATTGGGGTGGTAAATCTTCACTAATTTGTCTTGAGTAGGAACAGAAACAGATTTTCACTTAATTTCCACTTGTTCTTTCATTGCTATGAATATTTGTCTATGTTGGCTTTCGTTAAATATTAAATAGGCACAGAATCAAGTTTTTTTTGTTGGTGGTGTTTATCAGAGCTTTGTGGAGGATTATGACAGGATCCACTGCATAGAACAAAAACAGAAAGGAAACAAAGAACCAAAGCCACACTCAAAGTTAGCCAGGCTAAATGTCTCTATAAGTACTTGCTTGGTCTTTAACACCTTTAATTTTTATATGACTAAAATATCAAGCAGTATTAGATATTTAAAGAACAAAGTAGGGATCCCTGGGTGGCGCAGCGGTTTGGCGCCTGCCTTTGGCCCAGGGCGCGATCCTGGAGACCCGGGATCGAATCCCACATCGGGCTCCCGGTGCATGGAGCCTGCTTCTCCCTCTGCCTGTGTCTCTGTCTCTCTCTCTCTCTCTGTGACTATCATAAATAAATAAAAAATATATATTTAAAAAAAATAAAATAAAATAAAGAACAAAGTAATGATAAAAGTCTGGAGTTGGCTATTTCTCATTAGAAGTACTTTCTTAGATCCAATCTTTTCACTTTTTAGCTAAAAACTAAGTTTCTTTATAAATAACATTTTAGCATGAAGAATAGGTCCCTAAATTCATTTACTCTACTACACACATCCTGCATAGTAAAATTAGATGGTCTCAGTGTATGCCTATGTCCATGAGGAATAGGACGTTATTAAAAGATATTGACAAAACTGTAGAACGAATGGATGAACCAAATGAATGGTGCAGAATCATTTTGATGGTTAAGTGCTACACTCATTAGTGCTTCCTTTTGAGACTTTAGTGGCCTACAACCCTAATGACACTTTAACTTCAAGTCTCTAAATTATACTTAAATTATAATGGTAGGTAGCTGTGTTGTAGTGGTGACCTGAATATTAAGCAAATGCACAAACCACTGTGAAGACTCAGAGGATTGGCCTTCTGGTCTTTTCTCAGGTGATATCTACCTTTCCCCTCAGATTTTCGGGAACGTTACAGATGCTACCTTGTCTCATGGAATACTGATTGTGATGTACAGCTCAGGACTGGTCAGACTCTATAGCTTCCAAGCCATCACTGAACAGGTAGAGAAGACTGAAATTTGCCATATTAGAATAACTCGAGGTTTGGACTGAGGTATGATTTTTTTTTTTTTTTAATGAAATGCTTTTAGAGTAAGGCACTTGTGTAGATTTCAACTTGACAAAACTATACAAATGCAGAAAGACAGAGTAACCTTTAAAAGAGGGGAGGGAAGATAAACAGGCCCTTGAATAAATAAAGATATTTTCTCTGTCATATACATGTGAATTTGATTTTTTTCTCTCTTCAGACAGCAAATAAATAGGTGCTAAAGCCACCATTTTTGTTTTGTTTTGTTTTTAGTTCATGCAACAGAAACTTGACTTAGGGTGTGCATGCAGATGGGGTGGGACTGCTGGAACTGTAGGAGAGGCTCCTTTTGGCATTCCTTGTAATATTAAAATCACAGGTATGGCTACAATATATATAGCATTTTTTCACCTTAAAAAATAAGTGGTCATATAATTATTTATTATAATAATCCAGATGTTTCTCATAATTTAATGATAAACTCAATTCATTTTACTTCCATACAGTGTATTCCTTGTTACTGAATAGGTGTTAACAAAATCTATCAGTTATTCATTGAACTGGGGATACTGAGTCTGTTTGACTTTGAATTAGGGGAAAGTGAAACCCAACATCCCTGATAAGAAAAACGCAGATTAAATTTATCATAGGAAATATCTTTTCAGATTCTCAAATATCAAAAAGTTACATAACAGGGTTTTTAAAAGTATAGAAGTATATAAAAATATAACAGGATACTCATTTATTGTTGGAATCCTTTGTGGAAGACAGTTTGTCGATACATATCAAAGTTTTCAGTGTACATACTCCTTGAACAATTCCACGTCTAGGAGTTTGTATCAGATATATTCACATGTGTACAAAATGACAAATGTACAACATTATTTCTAATAGCAAATGTTTGGAAGTAATGTGTAGATTGGTAGGTGACACTAATATATCATTATTTGGCTGTATCATAAATTTAATTGTTAAAGATTTTTTTGCCTTGGTATAGAGCAATTCCCAATGTATGTTATTAAGTGATAAGAAGGAGTGTAAAATTATATATAAAAAGCTTCATTTGCATAGAGAATTCATGTTCACATGTTAAAAGTGTACGTATAAGCATATACTTTTAGATTTGCTTAGACTATATGGAAGGACACCCAAAAACCTGATAAACAGTAGTTACCTCAGAGGGATACAGATGAAAGAAAGACTTAGTTTTCCTTATATATCTTATGATGTGGTGCTCACGTTACTTAACCTTTGCCACAATGTAGTTCCTTGTTTATGCACATACACACGCAGCTCCTTGAAATTTCAAGAATTTGACTTACATACCATTTTATGGATGAATTCTAAAATTGTCGAACCAATTACTAGTTTGGACATATGGGTTGTTTTGATTTTCTGTAATTACGGGTAACATAAGAATACTCCTGTAGCTATCAGTGATTCCTGCCTGAATCACTTAGTTAAGGTGGGGGGCGGGGGGAATGGCCACTTGAAAGGATTCTGACATTCCTTCTGCCTTTACTAATGGACATTTTTCTATAAATAAAGACTTTCACTCATCACCCAGGGATGAACTATAGTTTCTCCCAAAAAAAGTCAAAATAAATACTTATTCTTTCTCTTTAATTAACAATATTTAAATAAGGAGTTGGTTTAATAGTCACTTCCCATGGTGGCAAATATTTTAGAGGTCAGCACACATAGACTCATGGATTTTTATGTCACCAAAATTACATACAGTCATTATTCTTAATGATGTTCAAATTGCCCCAAATTTGGCCAATGAGAACTCCATTATGACATACTCATAATAGCTTTGGAGAATTTCTTTGTTTTCTGGAACAGTGATATATCCCAGGTATATCTTTTATTTTCCTTGTCCAATGATCTGACAAGGAGCCATTTTAGTAGAGAATGCATCATCATTGACTGTGTTAGTTTCCTAGAGCTGCTGTAATACCACAGACTGGTAGCTTTATTTTATTTTATTATTTTTTTTAATTTATGATAGTCACACAGAGAGAGAGAGAGGCAGAGACATAGGCAGAGGGAGAAGCAGGCTCCATGCACCGGGAGCCCGACGTGGGATTCGATTCCGGGTCTCCAGGATCGCGCCCTGGGCCAAAGGCAGGCGCTAAACCCCTGCGCCACCCAGGGATCCCCAGACTGGTAGCTTTAAATAACAGAAATTTAATCTCTTAATGTTTTGGAGGCTAAAAGTCTGAAATTAGGGTATTGGCAGAGACGATTTCCCTCTGAAGATTCTAGGAAAGAATCCTTCCTTGCCTCTTCTAGCTTCTGGTTATTGCTGACAATCTTTGGCATTTCTTGCTTTGTGGCAGCATAATTACCACTTTTTCCTGTCTTCACGTGGCCTTCTTTACTCTGTTGTCTTTGAATCTCTCTCTCTCCTTATAAGACCACTAGTGATGGGATTTAGGAACCCCCCCTTATCCAGTATGACTTCTGCAAAGACTTTGTTTCCAAATAAAGTAACATTCACAGATACTAGGGTTTAGGACTTTGATTTATCTTTTTGAGACAGTTCAAGGCCAAGATCTATTTGTGTTCAATGCAATTAGTTGTCTTTATTTTTTGGTGAACAGAGCTGGGAAATATATTAAAACAAAAATTCATTAGCTCATTCTCATACTTCCAATTTAATTGTTCTTCGATTCTATATTTGTATTTCTTTTGACTCCCACTGAACTTCTTGAATGCTAATAAAATGTTATCCTCTTATATATATGTGATAATCTTAAAATAGCCATATCAGTGCTACCACTAAAAACTGAAGTCTGGTACGAAGGTTTAGATATCTCTGAAGTTCCTTTAGTCCTTAGTGTACAGTCCTACAGAGTAATGTGTTCAAAAATTATTTGAAATTATTTTTCTATATGATTAGGTTACCAGCTTTATGTAATTGGGTTCATTTGTTTTAGTTTGTTTTCAATTTTAGGTTTATTTTTCCCTTTTGACTTTATTCTTAAACTTGTAAAATGTGTGTATATTTCAAAGGTCAAAAGATATATAAAAAGGTCAAAAGATATGTAAAAAGATATAATCTGAGAAGTTTTGTGTCCATACATAGTCCTTTCATTCTGTTATGCCTATACTAACCTGTTCATAAGTCTCCATTACTTTTAGTTTCTAGGTTAGCCCTCACCTGTTTGTTTTTATAAAAATAAGCAAATGTATGTATGTATTCTTTAAATATTACCTTCTTTCTGGGGATCCCTGGGTGGCTCAGCGGTTTAGCACCTGCCTTTGGCCCAGGACAAGATTCTGGAGTCCTGGGATCGAGTCCCACATCGGGCTCCCTGTATGGAGCCTGCTTCTCCTTCTGCCTGTGTCTCTGCCCCCCCTTTCTATGTCTATCATGAATAAATAAATAAAATCTTTAAAAATAAACAAACAAACAAATAAATATTACCTTTTTCTTATACCAAATGCAGCCTATCGTACGCTCTGTACCTTGTATTTTCACTTAACATGTATCTAAATTTTTAAGCATTTATTTAATAGAAATACATAAGATTACCTATTTTTCTTATTGAGATAAAATTGATACATATAACATTAGATTAATTTCAGGTGTACAGCATAATAATTTGATTTTGCCCAGGACAAGTCCTTTCCCACTTGCTAGTAATTCTTCATAAATCAGGATAATGTCTAAGGCTAGACATTAGGAAAAGAGGGATTCTTGATGGTTTTATCCCTTAACCATATTTATTTATTCCAGGAGCTACTTCTATAGCTGTAAAATTACAAGTAGAGGCTTTAGACAAGCATACAGTGGCTACTTAACCAAACCCAACATGCAGTCATCCACAAATTCAGAAGATGGTCCTCCAAAACCAACTGGTCCTTTATATCCTGACCGTAGCTTAGGAAGGCCCCCTGGCTCCAAGAAATAACAAATGAGCTCTTGTGTTTGTTATAAATGGTTCCTGGATGCCTTTCTTCTGCATCCTGCTGTTTCTTATCTTTTTTGATAATAGACATTCTAACAGATGTGAAGCAATATCTCATTGTGGTTTTGATTTGTATTTGCCTGATACATTCCCTATATTTTAAAATTAAAGAAAAATCATGTCCTATTATAGCCATTCTTTTATAAACCATACAACATTTTGGACAATTTATATTAAAACTGTGAAGTATCATTGCTTGACCTTTCACAGACTCAGAGCCTTATTAATAATAATTTTCTTTTTAGTGCCTCTCTTTCCACAGTCCAGCCTGTAGGAGCCTCTTTTGCTAGCTCTTATTCTTTTAACACTATACTGACATCCTTGTAAATATCCTTTATAGCAATAACTGGATGGTTCAGACCTCCTAAAATTTCTTCACTACAAGACATGAAATCAGCCACTCTCAGAATTTCTAGGACTCTTTAATTGAAAATAGTATTGAGATCAAAATTTGGGCTTTTGAGGTTAGTGGGGACCCATCAGAATTGTGATGAACAGAGTCCTGCTGCTCTTTTGGGTCCATTTTTAGCAACTGCTGAGAAAAGTATTCCTTTTTAAACACATCATTTTGGATTGACTTTTTCCCCTATTGTTATATCTATTTTTTATTCTCTATAACATATACCTACTTGAAATTTTAGCCCCAAATTCAAACTCTAATTATATTTTTTCTTTTTATAATTTTTTCTTCATTCATCATCATTTGATAGCTACCATATTATCACATGATGTTTGTACTTCTTTCATAATTTACTTACTGATATTTTTGCCCAGTTTTCTATTGGGTTCATATTTTTCTCATTAAAAAGACTTCTTTATATATTAAGAGTATTACTCTTTTCCTAAAAGGTTTTTAAAAAGTACATTAAGTATAGATGTTACGTTTATCCTTGTCCCTTTCTCAGGACTGTCAGTTTGTGAAATCACTTTTCATTATTTTTCTCTTACATGTAGCACCAAGTAGTAAATTATCCTTGTGAAGAGGCCTAATAAAGTACATGCTTCTATATGTAACATGTGGCTCTTATGAATGGTTTTCCTAAGGCAAGCCCCTTTACTGACAATGATGGCCTCATAACCAAAAAGTTAACTCTTTTTTTTTTTTAAGATTTTATTTATTTATTCATGAGAGAGAGAGAGAGAGAGAGGCAGAGACACAGGCAGAGGAAAACCAGGCTCCATGCAGGAAGCCCAACGTGGGACTTGATCCCTTGTCTCCAGGATCATACCCAGGGCTGAAGGTGGCACTAAACCGCTAAGTCACCTGGGCTGCCCCAAAGAGTAAACTCTTAAGGTAGAAGGGTTAAAAAAAAGAGTCATAGATTAACCACCTGCCAAAACGGACTATGTGGTGTTTCCCATGGGCTGCCCAAAAGATATCTTGGTGTTCTAAAGCTGCAGTACCTTCCACTTACACATTTCCCTAGAAGTAAATCTGTTTTGCTCTACTTAAAATTAGTTGCCATGGAAGAGAAGAACTAAGAGGCACCAACAGACATTTCTTTTATAGTATATGACTAGATGCACCTAAACTAGTTGGGACGCCTGGATGGCTCAGTGGTTGAGCATCTGTCTTTGGCTTGGGGTGTGGTCCTGGGATCAAGTCCCACATCGGGCTCCCTGCAGGGAGCCTGCTTCCCCCTCTGCCTATGTCTCTGCCTCTCTCTGTGTGTCTCTCATGAATAAATAAAATCTTAATTAAGAAAACAGTAGTTAACTTGTCTAAAGATGATATTTATAGTAGTGGCTAACCTTGAATAAATTTCCACTGTAACAGGACCTATCCTAAGTAGTTACATTCATTATGATTAATATCACTTCTACCCTGGAAATGTTAAGACAGCTCTCAAAGTTTGCTAAGTATAACCTGTTAGTCTGGAATATGGAAGATTGCTTCCTCACACCTGAAGGAATTATTAGATACTTAGTTACCTTTTAGGATTGTTATGAGTGTTGGAAATAGCATCTAACCCAGAGTCTGGGACATACATGCCTAGTAAATGGCAGCAGCTTTTATTAGGTGTACTTTGTACACCTTCAGCCCATTTTTTCTCTCCACTCAGCTGCAGGTCACACATACCCTGGAAACAGATGTCTATAATGTTGACTTCATAGCATAATTGTTGCCTACTAGTCTTCTCTTTTCTTATCAATCAGCCTCTTTCCTGATTATATTTTATTTCTTGAGCATAGTAATTCTTCATTAATGGAAATTCATGGATGGTACATGCAAAGAAGGGTTAAATCAGTTTATGAATGAATATTCCAAGGCTACCAGAACAGAGAAACTAATAAATTCCTTTTGCCTGTCTCTACAGACACACCACCACTGCTCTTTGAAGTGTCCTCTCTGGAGAATGCTTTTCAGATTGGAGGCCATCCTTGGCACTACATCATCACACCTAATAAGAAGAAACAGAAAGGAGTTTTCCATATTTGTGCCCTAAAAGATAATTCCTTGGTAAATCATGAGTGATAGACTTCTTAGTAGTAAATTTGTATCAGAAATTCTTTATTTTCTACTTCTATAATAAGAATTCCTAAGAATTGCTTTTTATTTGTTTGTATTAATAATTCATCAGCAGTGTTAGGTACAGAAGAATACAAAGCATATAACAAACACTTGTGTGTACTATCAAGAATTTAAAAGCATTAAGATTTAAAAATTCTTAGAAACCAAAGATTTCTCATGAGCTCTCTGCAAAGCATCTTTGAAGCTCCATAGTGGGAATTATTGATGGAATATGTTCAGGCTGCCTCTGAAATTGCTGGTGCAATATGTAGTTAGTTTTGTTTTTTCATGGTTTGCTACTATTAGCTTTCTAGAGCAGAACCAGGTAGAACTCTGTTGATCACAATGTAAGGCTTAAAACACCTTGAGTTTTCAAGAACACTGTTAAGTTACTTATGGCAGAATAGGAAGAAATGCTGCATGGTAAGACAATAGAAATTTCTACCCCTTGAATTAATTTTTCTTTATTTTCTTTTTGAAAATAATTTAGGCATGATTTATCATTTAATTTAATCTAATTTAATTTAATTTATTGAGAGCTTAATGTGTGCCAGGCATGGCAGCTGGGGACACATTCCCTTCCCTCAAGTTGAAAGTACACAAGTAGATAAATAAGATGCAGTCTCTTAAGTATAGTGATTAAGAGACGTGCAAAAGAGTGAGTGCACAGGGAGTGGTGGAGGAGTTCTTCCCTGTCTGTTTTGTACTGCTGAGTTAGTGTAGTTTATTTCTGGAACCTATATATTTGATATATCAAATAATCTGACTTTTCCTGAAGCAGACTCAGCTCATTTCACACCCATCTCTTCCAGAATCATGCTCAGTCATTGTTGGACTCGGTGACTTTTAGTTACAGGCCACCTTTCACCACGCTGAAGATCAATACGGTCTTGGGTCTGGTTATCTGTTTACATTGATTTTGCTAGCAGGGAACACTGTCTATAGTGTCCTCTAGTTTTCTTTTGTGGGGACGTTGTTCTCTTTCATTTTTTCATTTATCTATCACATGTGGCAGCTCCTGTTTGGCCCAGCCCAATGACATCATCTTTTACAGTGGTCTCTCTAGGGGCTGTTTCCTATCATGACAAGTCTCTGATTTATCACCTCACACCACTGAACATGCTTCAGCCACCAGGATGCGTCGCATCTCTCTTTTATTTAACTTTTATATAAGAACTGGTAATACATATTAGTGCATGTGTGTATAAAATGGCCTCCAACATCTATATCTAGAATGCCTGTCAAGTACACTCCTTCCGTAATAACTGATTATAGCATCTAGTCAAATCTACATTTCAACATATTCATAAATTGCCAAATCCAGAGGAAGTTTTCAGTCCTTTCGCCAGATAGTTTTGCTGTAATGACATTAACTTAAGGATGCATATGTCCATTGCTTCCCCGCCTGTCAGTCAGAAGACTAACCCAAACACATGCAGCCAAACTGAAGAATTCAGAAAATGTTTCATAGCTTTCTATTAAACTGAGCTTTAAAATCTAGCATTCTGGGATGCCTGGGTGGCTCAGTGGTTGAGCATCTGCCTTTGGCGTAGGGCGTGATCCTGGAGTCCTGGGATTTAGTCCCACATTGGGCTCCCTGCATGGAGCCTGCTTCTCCCTCCATCTATGTCTTTGCCTTTCTCTCTGTCTCTCATAAATAAATAAATAAAATCTTTTAAATAAATAAATAAATAAATGAAATCTAGCATTCAAGCACATAAAAACTGCAGAAGCTGGCAATAATGCTGCCTTATATTTAACACAAAGATAATATTTATTTTGCATGTTATAGTAATTATCATAAAGAGAATTGTCTAAAGAAAGATATGTGTGGTATGTACATCTTTTATATTTTAAACAAAGGGGCATTTGGAGCTAATGCCATCTTGGACACGTTAATTTCAGTGGTTGCAACCAAAGTGCCTAATTAAATTGATTCCCTTATATGTATATGGGAATGTATATGTATATGGGAATGTAGTATTATAATGTAATAATACTACCATTCCTTTTAAAATTATTAGAATACGGGGGATCCCTGGGTGGCGCAGCGGTTTGGCGCCTGCCTTTGGCCCAGGGCGCGATCCTGGAGACCCGGGATCGAATCCCACATCGGGCTCCCGGTGCATGGAGCCTGCTTCTCCCTCTGCCTGTGTCTCTGCCTCTCTCTCTCTCACTGTGTGCCTATCATAAATTAAAAAAAAAAAAAAATTAAAAAAAATAAATAAAAAAATAAAATTATTAGAATACTTATAAAATTCCTGAAAAATTAAAACATTTACTAATACAGAAAATGTGTTAAATTCCTTTTTTTAAAAAAAGTATGGCATACAAAGCACTTATGACATAGTACCCCACCTACTTCTCTAGTCATTATATTTCTTTTGTAGGAGCCAAAATTAAATTTTTATTCATATATATGCATATACATGCTATATGGATTAACATTGTGGTGTTTTGGGTTTTGCCATCTCTTTTTAGCCATTTTGTGCTCATCCCTTGAGGCTTGTGTAAGCTCTGTTTTTATTTCATGGAATTCTGCTCACCTGGGTTGAATGCTTGATAATATCCTATGCATGGCTTGATTACTTTGTTTTCTACACTTATTTCTGTTTATGTTTCTGCTTCCCTTCCTGATTATGAGCTTTTTGATGGCAGGGGTTATGTTTAGTTCATATAAGGTACAAATACCTAGTTTGATACTTAAAACATAGTGTTCTATCAGTATATGCTAATGAAATTGGTAAGTTAATGTTTTTAAAACTTTCCCAAGTATCTAGTAAGAAAGGTGGTATCCCTGCATTTTACATTGTAGAAATTAAATAAATTTAATGAAATTAATGAATCTATGTTGGTAGTAGTTCCCAGTGCTCCTGTGTATAAGGTAAAATATTTATGTACATATGCAATCCTATATCACGGAGCTATCTTTTTCTTTATTTTAATGTCTAAATGTCCTACGATGAAATAAATCTCTACTTGCCTAAAAGGCTAAGCGACCATTTCTTCATTATTAGAGGTTAATGTCTGACTTTTCCAAGGAGATTATATGACCTGTTTCTGAGATTTTAGGTTGGGTTGCATGTTTTTCTTTGTGCGTTATAAACACTCCTTTTGACAGTTTACTGGGGATAAGCAAGGGAGGCAGAAGTTATAGGGAACTGTGTGTGCATGATTATACAGAGTTATATCATGGAACAAGTCCTTGGACCTCAGAATCAGAGCAGCTGTTTAGCACGTGTAAAACATTGAGGAAATGATTCATCCTCGTATATCAGTTTCCTCATCAAAGTGGGGATAATAATATATGCTTTGAGTGTTGTTAAATGAAATGACTCTAAAATATCTACTGCAGTGCCTGACACAAATTGGATACTTGAAATATAATAACTGTTAAGTTACTATTCCTGAGATAAATTGTATGGTACAGAGTAAATGTTCTGGATTTCTCAAGTATGAGTGTCCTAATTCAATTCTTTTACGTATTCCAGTTCAACTGTTGATATTTTCTCTTCCTTGTACCTTTGATTTACTGATCTATCACTGATGTTAAATTTGAAACTTATTTTATTTTTCCTTGCTCTTTATTTTCAATATTTTTTCCCAACTTCAGGCAAAAAATGGGATCCAAGAAATGGAATGTTGTTCTCTCGAATCTGACTGGATCTATTTTCATCCAGATGCTTCTGGTAGAATAATACATGTTGGCCCAAATCAGGTCAAGTGAGTATTTTTATTAGTTACTTTAAAGTGAAAAGTAGCTTTTTGGAAGCATTTATTGGCATGTTTATTTTTGCCAGCTAACTGTTGACTCAGTTGTAGAAATAATTAGCTTGTTATAGTTGGTTCCTTAGAGACTGGCATCTAGAAAACTTGACTTGATTCTTTCAGCCTCATCAGTATTCTTTGTAGGTATTACTCTTTGTTGATATTACATTTAAATAAATTATTTGATGAATGACATATGGGTAAAAGGAGATTCAGATTGGCTTGTCCTCATCATGTTTTAATTCTTCAGGATTAATGAGAGATGATTTGTCTTTGTTCTGAAAGACAGCTTCAGTGCTGAAGTTATTTTGCTTTGTTGACCTACATCTACCATCAGGTTGACCTTTCCTTCCCTGAAACACTCTTCATTTAGCTTTCCTGACACCTCAGTTCTGAATATTTTCCTCCCTCTTTGATGTGTCTTTCTTAGTATCCTTTCATGTTCTTTCTCTTCTACCCACACTTTAATTATTGGATGTCCTCAGGATTTAGACCCTATTTTCTTCTCACTCTTCATTCCCTTTCTGCATGATTCTATTTATTCCCTTGGCTTCAAAAATCGTGTATACTCCAAAACTCCAAAATTTATGTCCTATCCCAAACCTCTCATCTAAGCTCATGCCAGAAATCTGGAATTCAAAAGGGAACACTTTTTGTCTTTCATTAGTACATATACTCATGTGCATTTTCTCTCTCTTTCTCTCTCTCACACACACCCCACCCATATATCCCGTGAGTCCTTTTTTTGTGTTGTTTTTGTTGTTACTAAATATTTCTTAAATCTGCCTCTTTCTTCCCTTGGCCACTGTCACCATGTTGGGCGGATCATTGTCATCACTAGACTGGACTATAGTAATAGCCTACTTACAGGACTTCCAAGAATCCAATTTTGTACTCCTTAAGCCTGTTTTCTTCTCAGCAGGGAGAGTGATTTTTTAGAACCATTAACAAACACAAAACCTAACCAAGTGGATTCTGTTTTAACCTTTTTATGGCTTCTTGTTCATGAGATAAAGACCAACATATACTTATCATGGTCTGAAAGACCCTCCTCCCACTCAGTTTTTACTTCAGTCATGCTGTCTTTTCAGACAGCCAGGGACCTGCTTCCTCTGAAGTATGTTTCTGCTCTCTGTTCCCTTGCCTAATTTCTATTCATATTTCATCCCCAGCTTAAATATCCCATTTTCATAGAGTCCTTCCCTGATACTCCTTGTTAGATTAGCTCTCGCATCATATTTTCATTGCACCCACTGTGTGATCTTCCTCTAACACAGCAATTTTAATTAAATATTTGTTTGATTGTCTGTTTAAATATCTAGCTTTGGAGTCATCAGCTCCATAATGACAGGGAAAGAATCTGTTTTGCTGATACCTATAACCCAGTACTGAGCATAGTGCTTAGCACAGAGTAGGTGCAAGTCTTAAAGACTATAGTTCACTGTGGTTCAGCTTTAGTAAACCTTTTAATGTTTGCTGCTATCTACTTTTTTTTTCTTTCTTTTTTTATTTTTTTAAGAGCAAGAGAGAGGGAGAGGGAGTTGAGGGGCAGAGGGAGATTGATAATCGTAAGTAGGCTCCACTCCCAGTGCAGAGCCTGACCTGGGACTTGATCGCACAACCCTGAGATTATGACCCCAGCTGAAATCAAACATTGGACACTTAACTGATTGAGCCACCCAGGCGCCCCATTACCCACCTTTTAATAGTAGTTTGAGCTTATGAAAATAAGGTCCACAAAGAGTGTGTGCCTTTTTGCCAGGTTCTAGAAGATAGGCACTTTTAAGTATTGGCACTAATTAAGATAACAAATTGAGTAATTTAAAATATAATCTGATTTCTTTTTTTTTTTTTTTTTAAGATTTTGTTTATTTATTCATGAGAGACACAGAGAGAAAGGCAGGGACAAAGGGAGAGGGAGAAGTAGGCTCCTTGCAGGGAGCCCGATATGGGACTTGATCCCAGACCCTGGCATCACACCCTGAGCCAAAGGCAGATGTTCAACCGCTGAGCCACCCAGGCATCCATAATCTGATTTCTTTGTCTCTGGCAAACTCTAAGGCTTCTGGCTCTCCCTGGCCACAGTAGCTGCTTCTCCCTGCCCTTCTCTGCCTGCATTGAGCTTTGAGAACTTTAAGCTTTGAGAACGTTGTGCTTTTGAAGCTTGTTAATGCTGTGAACAGATTTGCGTGGGCGGTGAGCAAATTATTTTCTTTTTTTTTTTTTTTTTTGCTTAATAAGCTTGATCCATGAGACCATTTGCACTCAGAAAACCCAAATCTTTAAATATAATCCTACGATAAAAGTTATTAAGTAAATTGTAGTTTTTAAATATTAAATTAAATATTACTCTTTCGTGAAAACTCTTAGTTCAGGTTTAGTTGCTAATCCAGTCTGCCTTATAGTTAACTCTGAGTGTTGTTCATTGATATCTCATTCTATCTTCAGAAATAAAAAAATGCCAATATCTACTATAATGCCATGTTAAAGCAGATATGTTAAAGACCTGTTGCAGGATGACAGCTAAAGTTGTTTAGAGTAACTTTCATTCAGCCAGTTTGGAAGATGGCTTAAGCCTGAGGAAGCTGCTTCATTATCTGCTTCAGGAGTACCTGCTGTCACAGGTTTTTCTGTTTAACAAAATATCTGAATTTGAAGGAGTTTGTGGACACTAAAGTGATCAGACATTAATATTTCAAACTCAACAGGAGGAGAGGAGAACTAACTCAGTGTTGTTCCTGTAATTTTCATTTGTTGAGTTTCATTTCAGTATTTAAACTTTGGCACTTTGATGATGTGTTGGGTCTCAGGTTCTTAGAATCTTTTTTCCTTTTTCAGAGTTTTAAAGCTAAATGAAGTAGAAAATAATAGTGCCCAGCATCAGATCTCTGAAGATTTTGTCATTTTGGCCAACAGGGAGAAGAATAAAGTAAGCCAGGAATACTTTAAATTTCTTTGTATCACTGTCTATTTGAGAATATAGTGTACAAATGTGTTTGTCTTTTAGTGTGGCTGAAAAGAACAGCACAATAAAAGCCTGGGTTTTTTTGTCTACATAGGTAGCTGATCTTAGCCAGCCCCATGCACAATTGAGATTTGAAAAGAGTTGATTATATTGAGCTTATTTTGAGCTTACATTTTGCTAATTTCTGTTTCCTTTCTGGGTTTCTATTGATGAATTTTTGACCTTTGGGTTTAGTTAATTGTGCACACTTAGAGTAGGTTGGGGTAGATATGAATCTTTAAAGATCACATACCATGCTTTAACTCTAGATAGTTCTTTTCCTTTAGTGTGCAAATTAAGAACATGAAGAAAATTATGCAGAGAGAAATTTCCAAAAGCAGATCCACTGTAGTATTGCTGTACTTATACTATAGCAAAAATCAGAAGGGCGAGTGAAGTAACAAATCTGTTACATTTGTATTTATTGTTTGCCTATTTTGGTATTTTATCCATAAATTTATTTTAGTGAAGTATTTTTACTAATTGTTGGATCAGAAATCTGATTCAGATTTTTCTCAGTAGGGGAAAGAATTGTAGATGTTAGATAAGGATTGGTTATTTAATGAAATTTAGTACAGTTTTGCTATTTATTGCACATAATAGGACTCATCTTTTTATTTCTTTCCATATGATAGAATGAAAATTTACCCACTGTTACAGCTTCTGGACGGGTGGTGAAAAGAACTTTTAACCTTCTGGATGATGACCCAGAACAAGAGGTATTATTTTAACCAGAGATAACAAGCCAAACTAGTGTATACTAGCCCTGTGATTTTTAAATTAGGCTTTCCAGACTCTGGGGTAGAGGTTGGGGGTGAGTAGTTCCATGCAAACTTCATTGGTAGGATTGTGCATGGTATTTCAACTAGTCCATCCCCATCCTCTTTTTTTTTTTTTTTTTTTTTAAAGATTCTATTTATTTCCTTGAGAGAGAGAGAGCCAGTGAGAGAGAGAGAGCACAAGCAGGGAAGAGGGACAGAGGGAGAGGGAGAAGCATGCTCCCCAATGAACAGGGATCCTAATATGGGACTCTATCCCAGGAATCCAGGATCATGACCTGATCCAAAGATGGATACTTAACCAGCTGCCATCCTCTCTTCTCATACTGGAATTATTCATAAGATTTGGTTTGCAGAAAGATTCATGGGACTGAAATAATTAGAAAACAACTAACTTATTGTTTTGTTTTGTTAATGAGCACACTTTCTAGGGAAATTTCTTAATAGAAAATATTTGAATTATATCTTGATGACCTTATGGCTTTTGCTTTATTTTTTACTTCTGAGACGTGGGTATGTTTGTTAATGATTGTGAGCTAGGGAAGAAGGGTGTGAGGGTGTGATAAATTAGTTCAGCCTCTGGCCTGAACTTGACATCTCCAGTCACTGAACTGATACACTTTTATCCTTTTCTTTTAAAGAGGCATTGAAAGTTCTTATGAAATGAACTGACACTGGTCATGCTTCAAATATATAACTGTTGCATGAATACTAAGTCTGTTTAGACCAGATAACTGGGTTGATTGTGTGATCATTTCTAGGTAGAAACATTAGAGTGGCCTTCTAAGGATAGTTTTTGAAAATATTTTAAAAAGGTTGGAGGTGACCTTTTTGTCACCTTTTTTTGTTGTTGTTAATTTATTTATGATAGTCACACAGAGAGAGAGAGAGAGATAGAGGCAGAGACACAGGCAGAGGGAGAAGCAGGCTCCATGCACCGGGAGCCCGACATGGGATTTGATCCCAGGTCTCCAGGATTGCGCCCTGGGCCAAAGGCAGGCGCTAAACCGCTGCACCACCCAGGGATCCCTTTTTGTCACCTTTTGACCAGTATGTGGCTAATCTCAAAAAGAAATAGAAATAGGTGTATATTTATTTTATAAGATATATTTTATAAAAAAAAAATAATAAATAAAAAAATAAGATATATTTTATAAAATATATATATAGTTTTATATAAAATCATATATAAAGTAAATACATGTATATTAATTTTTTGAATCATAGAAATCTATTGAGAACAAAGCAGAAAGCTCCTGTATATAAAACTATATTTGAGAAAGACAGACTAAAATTACCAAAAGGTAGCAAAAATAATATACAAGGAGAAGATGGTAGCAAAGAGAGAGATACTCTGCATCAAGAGATCAGAAAACAGAGACTTTTTAGCCTGTAAAGGAGAAGCTGAAAACTAAAATCAGTGACACCCAGGCAAGAAGTCTACTCTTTGAAGTTTGATCAAGGTAATATTAAGGCAAAAGTAAATAAAGAGGAACCACATATAATAAATCTCTGTAAATTTTTATGTCATGGGTAGTAAAAGCAGAAAATATAAATAGATTAAAAAGCAGTTTGACCAAATGTGAGTGAATGATTAATATATGGTGATTCAAAGAAACTTGCTATGCCTGCCAAAATCTTCCATCCTGTGGTCCATCCCTGGATGGCTGGCAAGGATCTGCTTCCCCTGTGAGGCTGTTGGGAGTCCCAGGTTTACTTCGTTAAACAGAGTTTGAGGTTAGAGTTTTCTCTCTTAAGTCTTTACCACCATTAATCATTTCCAGCTAACTACTCTCATCCCAGTCCTGTTCCCATGGGTTGGATTTCAGTTCCTAATTAATATTCTTCTGCAAGTATAAACAGCCATTTTTGCTTTCTTTAGAGAACCAAAACATTAAAAAAAATGGCAAATAGAGTCATAAATAGTATGTGATAAGCTATCAGTTCTTCTTAAAATGGCTTGTGTTTCTCTGGATAAGACCATTCTGACAAAGTGGGTAGTTTTTAGGTTTCAGAACTGAACTTCATATATTTAGTCCTATCTGGGAACCAGTGAACATACATATCAGAGGCAGCAATTGAATACCTCTTTTGAATTTGGAGAAGTTCTAGTTTGCTGTCATAATAGAAAATTTTAGCAGTACTTTGGCTGAGATCTACATAGACTTGGTTCTGTGAGAATCTGTAGGATACTGCTTAAAGTCTTCAAATCTTGGGACTTTAGTAGGCAGAAAGTAGAGACACATTTCTACCTATGCTCTCACCCATTCATTCTTCCTTTGTTTTTAAAATAAGTAATAGAATAGTTAAACTACAAATAGAAATAACCCTAACTAGATAACTGGATTTTGTCCCTCTTCTCTGCCTTATCCATCGATTCCCTGAGACTTTTAAAATTGTGGACTATGAAGATGAGCTGGACTTGCTTTCTGTGGTAGCTGTTACTCAAATAGATGCTGAAGGAAAAGCTCACCTGGATTTCCACTGTAATGAATATGGAACTTTACTTAAAAGCATTCCACTAGTGGAGTCATGGGATGTGGTGAGTGGAATGTAATACAAAGTTGTAAGAATTTTCTTACTAAGTGACATTTGTTGAAATAGATGTTACTGTGTTCGCGTCAGTTCAGGGTTATTTATACCGGTAACCACATGAAAGAGGATATCATCCTGCAGGACAAAATGAGTACTTCTTAAGCCTTCCTTCCCTAGGAACTAGAGGATGCCTCCTTTCTAGAGGACTTAAAGATAAAGTTTTATGTTTTATTCTGAGACATATTATTTCCTTACCATAGTCTTTGTTTCTTTTTTTGTAAGTTTGGTAACATTTTTAAAAATGGAAGTATGCTGTATTAAATCCCCCCAAATATTTAATAGAGTTGATATCTAAGCATGTAGGGTTTCCAGACACTCTTGGAAATATTTGCCTACTTTTTAAATTATTATAGAATATAAAAACTATAAGGAAGAGTAGCCTTATCCAATCTTTTGTTTTTTGAATGGAGTACCTGAGAGGTTTAGCAACTTGCCCACTGTCACACAGTGAAATAGCAGTATAGGCAATAGAATCTGGGTGTTCGGACTTCTTCAATGAGGGCTGTTTTCATTTTCAACATTTTGTGTAATACTTTTCTTATAAGTAATCTGCATATTCATAAATAATGAAAATAAATTATTTCAAGCAATTTTTTGCTTCCAAGTATATATTTGAAGATCCCTAGGATAGGTGCTGTGACATTTTAGTGATATAATTGTGAATATGGTTGTGTGAAGAGGAGATTTCATTTGACTATGTTTTTATTACAGACATACAGCCACGAAGTCTACTTTGACAGAGACTTGGTACTACACATAGAACAGAAACCCAGCAGGGTCTTCAGCTGCTATGTTTACCAGATGGTATGTGACCCTGGGGAAGAAGAAACAACGAACAGAAGTTGTGAAAAAGAGTGAGATAATTTTAAATTTTGACAAGTAGCTTATGAGACTTTTAGCCACACACCTGAGTGGCTATGTTCAGTCCTCCTTTTTGTTATCTGCATAGCAAGTGTTCCAGTATGTTGACTTCAGATGACTGTGACTTCTTTTTTAAATTCTTGCCATATACAGGGCAATAGGGACTTCAATTTATGGAAAGATTTTTTAGAATGACACCCCAAGAAGTCTAGCATTTTAGAGCTTTTAGCTGGGGGATGATACAAATATAAAGTGTTGGGGAGCACAAAAGACAAGTTAATTTCAGTTGTTGGGGGAGGGTTATTGATGGAGAAATATTTAACATGGTTCTTAAAGGATGGTATGGAATTTTGATAGGTAAGACTAAGCAGGAGAGACAAAAAAGAAAGATGTAGAAGATATAGAAAGAAATCCCCTATCCTCTATACCAAACTTTGCCTAAGGGTAAGAAAAGAAGTCTGTAATGGAATACTTTTGAGCCATAAATGTATCATCACATTTTTCTAAATCATATATATGTATATATATGTTTTGTATTTATATGTTGCATTAGGAATTGGCTCTAGTTCCCAGATTATTTTTTCTTCTATGATTTTATTCTCTTGGCTTGGTATTCCAGTTGATTATTTATGTTTCTATCATAGATTAATATAAAATATTACAGGAAAACTTTAAGCCAGTTTCTTTTCTGATATGTAGCTTGTTCAGCTTTTAATACAATTAAAAATGTTGTACTCATTTCACCGTTCTGCTTATTTGGTGGGTTTTCCAATTCTGCTTAGGCAGTATTTTCATAACTATGCAATAAGATAAAGAAAGGTATCCTGGATCCCACCAGTTCTGCTCCTTGTAGAAGAGTATAGATAACATCTCAATTCCCACTAGTGTGTGTATTGACTGATTAGTTACAAAAGACTTTTGTTTCTATCTTAGTTGTGAAACAAGTATTTTTTCTTCTTTGTTAGGACCAATCTAAATATAATCCTGAACTCAGATAATCATTCTTCAGATTGTTAAATAAAAGCAACCTAAGGGAGAAAGTTGTTTCTTTTTGCTTCCTGTTTGAGAAATCCATTGCTGCAATCCACATGTTCAGCACATTTCTCTGATTCAGCCTCAAAAGAATAGTAAAAATAGAAGAGGAGGAAACAGCAGTAAAAATCATTGCTGATTCAAATTTAAGGTTAAAATATGGGATTGTAGCTTGGATAATTTACATTAAAATCTTTCCGTTTTGTGGGACACCTGGGTGGCTCAGTTGGTTAAGCGTCCAACTCTTGACTCAGCTCAGGTCTTGATCTCAGGGTGGTGAATTCAAGCCCCATATTGGGCATGGAGCCTACTTAGGAAAAAAAGAAAGTTAAAATCCTTCAGTTTTTCCTTTGATTTTGGCTTGATCCCATGTTAAGAATGATGTGAATTTTGCCCTTTTCTGGCCTTTGAAGTTTCTAGATAAATTTCAGGCTTATTATGTATGATCAACAGGGCTGAGGAGAGAAGATATTAACCTATTCCAGACATCAAGAAATTAGTAGCAGAGTCCATAAATTTAAAAGAAATAAAAGGAACAAACCTAAAATATAACTGTCTTTTGCACGATAGAAAAGAAGATTGCTAATGTTTTAGAATAAGGGAAAATATTTGCATGTGGGCTAACGATAGATCTTTCTGAATCTGATCCTAAGTGTGATAACCATTTGGGAAAGTAAAAGTGATTACCTTGTGAGCAAGACAATAAAACTGTCTTCATGTATTAAATTCTAATACTTCTATATCTACTAATTGAAAAATCCATTCTTGTTTTATGTATCTTTAATGGTACTATTTAATATAATATTTGAAGCTTTCAGAGCACTATAGAGACATTATTGGGGTTTCAGAGCAGTTGAATAGTTATAATGTGTTGGGTATTGCCCCAAACTTCCAATTAGACACTAACTATATCTAAACAGTCATACCCAGTGAATTTACATCTTGAAAAATATATCTGGTAAGAGGTAATAGATTAAAAATACCAGAGAAAAGAAAGAAACCAGTGTTATATGAGTTTCAAAGCACATGCAGTGCTATAGAAAAGCAGAAAGCCTACTCTCTGAGAGTGTTTAAAAAAGGGATATCCTAAAACTTGAGTCCTGTCTGGTTTTTAAAAAAAGAAGTTTGAGTTTGCCCTTCTCCTTTAAGTCATTATCTTCCTTTTTGATGAATGATAGGAACTCATCTGCTCAGAAAGGCATCTGAGAACTAGCTAAGTTGCTTAGCTGCTTTTTAGGCTGGGGGCAAGTAGGAGTGGGTGGATAGAATGCTTCTAATCCAGTGATGAACTGACCACTGAGAAACTCCTAATGTTTCACCACTGCCAAAATCAAACTAGACTTGGATCCACACGCATATGATCCAGGAAGGAAATGTCCCTTATTGTGAAATAATAAGGCACTGTGGGCAGTGTAACAAACAGAAGGGTTACACCCCAACTAAAAGGACAAGCTGTTCTACGTAGTTTCAGCCAATTGTAAACAGTATGTGGGAATGTGGGCTGCATGATTGTTAACAGGATGGTTGATAAAACTATGCCAAAAAGTAAAAGATAGTAAAGAATGTGGAAAATTTGTGAATAACACACATAGCAGGAGACAGTACAGCATGTTTCCCAAAAAAGTATGGGCTTTCCAGCTTCCCATAGGAGCATGGCAGCTGATCATTCTGCCACTTGCCAGGTGTGACGCTGCCATTCTCTTAGGTTAGAAGGAAGTGGCAGTTAATACTCTCCTGGCTCCTCCTTAATCCCCTGCTGTCTGCCTGACTGTTTTAGAGTCTTAAACTGGGTGCCCACCTACCTAACCAGCATTAGCGATAGGTGTAAAACACTATGGGTAAGATTTCTGAGTGTTTAATGCAAAACCGAGTGAAGCAGTATAGCTTCTTTCAGCAGGTCTAGATAATACTGATAAGAAGTGTATTTCTGCATTTCGTTCTTTGTGATTCTGCATTCTCACACTATCAATACAGCAAGATTATCATTCTTTGACTTTCTAAAACATTTCTCATAGTTTGAGGGAAAACAAATCCTATTGTAGTTGCTATTTGAACTACCTAGTGAGATGATATTCTATTTAAGCAAATTAAGGTATCCACATTCTTCCACCAATTCAATGTTTTGTTTCTTGTATGTACTTTAAAAAAAAAAAAGATAACTTACGTTTATTGAGTGCTTTCCATCTGCCAGTCACTGTGATACATATAAAATGAATTGGCTTGCTCAACATTCAGAATAATCCCTATGAAGTATGAACTACCATTATTCTTCCACATTTTGTAAATGAGGAAAGTGAGGCTTATCGAAGTTAATTTGCTCAAGATCCTACAACTTAAGTGCAGAGATAGGAAACACCTGTATTTGTTTGACACATACTTATGCCAGATTTCCTCCAAAGATCTCAAAAAGCAAATGATGTTATTTTATCTCATATATAGCATACTGATAATGATAATACTAGGTATAGAAAAGTGCTTAATGTTCTTTAAATGATGATTGGATGTCCAAATTTTGGACAAAGTTTGGATGAGATACATTTGGCCTATTCACATAGGTAACCTGATATAAAAGATGATTCTTTTATTCAGTGGTTAAAAGTAATTTTTAAAAAAGATACAAAATACAGTACTCTCATCTTGTTTATAGGTGATAATAAACACCAGTATTAGTAATTACTCTTAAGGTAACTTGGCTTCCTTTTAAAAAAAAAAAAAATTATTTATTTATTTATTAGAGACACAGAGAGAGAGAGAGAGAAACAGGCAGAAGGAGAAGCAGGCTCCACGCAGGGAGCCGACGTGGGACTCGATCCTGGGTCTCCAGGATCACGCCCTGGGCAGAAGGCAGTGCTAAACCACTAAGCCACCGGGGCTGCCCTTGGCTTCCTTTTCAATAATGTTTATAGTTTCTTACCTTTCTTACCATGCTTATGTATGTCATCTAACTTTTGAAATTTCAGGGAAAATTCTAGGGCTAATTTCTGGTCTTTGTATTGCTATAAAACCTACCTCTATCTTACAGAAGGAATAATTTATTACAGGCATAGGATATATATTAGAAAGATGAACTGAGGGCTTTTCTCCATCATTTTCATTATGAAAAATTTCAAACATACAGCAAAGTTGATGGAATCCTACAGTAAATACCCAAATATCAACTTCATGGATTCTAAATTTTGCTCTATATATTTTATTACTCATCTCTCCATGTTACTTTTACGATGCATTTCTTTTTTTATATATATTTTATTTATTTATTCATGAGAGACACAGAGAGAGAAAGGCAGAGACACAGGCAGAGGGAGAAGCAGGCTCCATGCAGGGAGCCCGATGTGGGACTCGATCCCAGGACTCCAGGATCATGCCCTGGGCCGAAGGCAGGTGTTAAACCACTGAGCCACCTGGGCTGCCTCTATAATGTATTTCAAAGTAAATTGCAGACATCAGCATGCTTCCCCCAATAATTCAACATGCATGTAAGTAGAGTTTAATGTTTAGTTTAGTTTTTTTTTTTTTTAAGATTTTATTTATTTATTCATGAGAGACACAGAGAGAGAGAGAGGCAGAGACACAGGCAGAGGGAGAAACAGGCTCCATGCAGGGAACCCGATGCAGGACTTGATCCCTAGTCTCCAGGATCAGGCCCTGGGCTGAAGACGACACTAAACCACTGAGCCACCTGGGCTGCCCTAATGTTTAGTTTAAAAAATTTTTTTTATTTTATTTTTTTTAGTTTAAAAAATTTTTGTTATACACTTACATACAATGAAATGCACAAAAGTTAAAAATAAGCTTGCTGAGTTTTTGCAGATGCATTCATCTGTGTAACCCAAAACCTTTTCAAAATTAAAAACACAGCAGTCATTCCAGAAAGTTTCCGCATGTTCCTTCAGAGTCAATCCCTACCTCACCTATCAGGTGTTAACTACTGTTCTGATTATTTTGCCTCACAGATTAAATTTGCCCATTCTAAAACTTTATATGAATGAAATCGTAAAAAACAAAATGCTTCCTTCATTCAGCATGTTTTTGAAGTTAATTCATGTCACATGTACCAGTGATTCATTCCTTTTTATTGCTGAGTAGTCTTTTGTATGAATGTGCCAGTTTGTTTTTTCCATTTTCCTGTTGATGGACACCTGGGCTGTTTCTGCTTGCTTTTTTTTTTTTTTTCTTCGTTTCTTTTCTTTTCTTTTCTTTCTTTCTTTCTTTCTTTCTTTCTTTCTTTCTTTCTTTCTTTCTTTCTTTCTTTCTTTCTGTTATGAAAAAAGTGCTCAGAACATCTTGGATATACTTTTTGTGAACATATGTCTATTCCTCTTGGGTAAACATCTAAGGATGGAATTGTTGGGTCCTACAGTAGACATCTGTTTAGCTTAATAAGGGTCCTACCAGACCCTTTTTCAAAAGGATCGTGTCATTTTACATGCCTGCTACAATGTGTGAAACTTCTAGTTGCTTCACATTTTCTCCAATACTTGTGGTTGTTAGTCTTTCTAATCTTAACATTTATGGTGAATGTAAAATCTTTCCTAGTTGTTGCTTAGATTGTTTCTACTTGCCCCTAGCAGCCCTCTTGTCAAGTTACCCTCTTTATCTTTTTTAACCTCACCCCCACCAGGAACTGCTAAAAACATTGTTTCTTCGTGATAATAATTAAGATAACTCAAAACTCAGCTTGAGTTATTCTTTCTCAAATATAGAATAAATTGTCATCAAGGAACTCTGTTTCCTTTAGTGGAGACTAATAGAGAACAAACCTGGGTTGCTAATAGTACATGTTAGAATGACTTACTGCAGCTGGACAGGGTGGCACCAGACAGAAGCTCTGTAAAACATTGTAATAAAACAGAAAATGGATTTTTCTTTTAAAGATTAGAAGTTCATGTTATTTGTAAATCAGATGAATGTTTTTTTAAAGATTTGTTTGTTTGTTTGTTTATTTGCACACACTTGCAAGCAGGGTTGAGGGTGGTACAGAGGGAGAAAATCCTCAAGCAGACTCCTCACTGAACTCAGACATGGGCTCAATCCCAGGACCCTGAGATTATGACCTGAGCTGAAACCAAGAGTCAGATGCTTCCCAGAATGAGCTACCCATGTGCCCCAATCTGATGAATTCTTGCTGTAGTATGAAACCATATTAATATTAAACAAACTTTATCATTTTCCCCAACAACTATATTGGATCTCAATGTGGTTTTTTTTTAAGATTTTATTTATTTGTTTATTCATGAGAGATACACAGAGAGAGAAGCAGAGACATAGGCAGAGGGAGAATCAGGCTTCATGCAGGGACCCCAGGATCATGCCCTGAGCTGAAGGCAGATGTTCAACCACTGAGCCACCCAGGTGTCCCTCACTGTGGCTTTAATTTATATTTCCTTATTAACTAATGATGATAAGCACATTTGCATGTGTTTATATGCCATGGATAAATTTTTTAATTTAAATTAATTTTATAGTCCTAAAAACTGTGTTCATCCTACAGAAAATATGTGCTGTGTTTTGGGAGGGGTGGGGAATCATAGTACAAGCCTCATCTAAACTGGTAATGTGTAAATTTTACATTTTCTTAACAGTTTTTGAGGTATAGTGGACATAAAACAAACTGCACATATTTAAATTGTACAATCTGGTAAGTTTTGACATGTATACAGCCATGAAACTATCACCGCAATTAAGATATTAAATACATTCCTCATCCTCAAAACGTTTCCTCTTGGTTCTTTGTAATAACCTTTGCTTCTCTCTCCTATCTTCCCAAAGCAGCCACTAATCTGTATCTGTTGCTTTAGATTGGTTTGCATTTTCTGGAGTTTTATATAAATGGGCCCACACAGTAAGTACTCTTTTTTTTTTTTCCTGGCTTTCATTCAGTATGATTAATTTGCGATCCATCTGTATTACAGTTCATTCCTTTCTATTGCTTAATAGTATTCCATTGTATGGTTATAACCCACAATTTGTTTATACATTTACCTGCTGATGTACATTTGGGTAGTTTCCAATCTTTGGCTACTACAAACAAAGCTACTATGAACACATAGTACAAATTCTTTGTATGACATTTGCTTTATTTCTGTTGGAAAATACCAAGGAGGAAATGTCTGGATAATATGTTAGATTATCCTTAACTCTTTTTTTTAAGATTTTACTTACTTATTTGAGAGAGAGAGTGTGTGTATGAGCAGGGGGAGAAGGAGAGGCAGAAAATCTGAAGCAGACTCCACACTGAGCGCAGAGCTTAACACAGAGCTCAATCCATGACCCACAAGATCGTGACCTGAACCAAAACCAAGAGTCAGATACTTAACCAACTGAGCCACCCAGGTGTCCCTATGCTTAATTTTTTAAGAAATTTCCAAAATGGCTATGCCATTTTATGTTCCTATCATCCCATCATCAGTATATGAGAGTTCCAGGTGCTCTATATCCTTGCTAACACTTGTTATGGTCAGTGTTTTTAATTTTAGAGAGTTAGCTTAGGTTATATGGTGTGAAATATGGATCAGAGTTCTTTTTTTCTATATGGATATCCAATGCAAAGGGGATACTATTACGTCTTTCACCATTAAGTATGATATTAACTGTAAGTTGTTCATAGGTGCTCCTTATCAATTTGAAGAAGTTCCTTACTATTACTAGTTTTCTGAGGTTTTTATTGGATATAGATGTGGAATCTGTCAAATACTCATTCTGCATCTATTGAGATGATCATATGGTTGTTAGTCTGTTAATATGGTAAGTTACACTGATTTTTTTTTTAATGCTAAACCAATCTTGAATTCTTGGAATAAATCTACTATCAAGTGGATTTTCTAAATTTTCTTTTCTTGTTTTAAAATTTTATTCACTTGGCAGAAACGGAGCATAAGCAGGGGGAGTGGCAGGCAGAGAGGGAGAGGGAAAAGCAGGCTTTCTGCTGAGCAGGGAACCTGGTAAGGGGCTCAATCCCAGGACTCCAGGATCATGACCAAAGCCAAAGGCAGACACTTAACCGACTAAGCCACCCAGGTACCCCAATACTTCTAAATTTATTTTTTTAAAATTTTAAAGGTTTTATTTATTTATGACAGACACAGAGAGAGAGGCAGAGACACAGGCAGAGGGAGAAGCAGGCTCCACACAGGAATCCCGGGTCTCCAGGATCATACCCCACGCTGAAGGCGGTGCCAAACCACTGGGCCATCAGGGCTGCCCAAATTTATCTAATATTTTAAGTCAGTTTTTGCATTTCCACTTTTTCATGTGTGTCATTTCCACAATAATGAATTCATAAAATTTACCATTACATTTATACTGTGGTACACATTAATTGTTTCAAGTTCATTACATTTAGATGACTTTCTTCCTTTATAAATAATTTCTAGACATTTTTGGACCATTTGCCAAATATTTCATTCTCATATTAACAGAATTTAGCAAGTTAGGGCTTATAACCTTGGAGAAGCTCTGGGCATGTTGCCAGCCTCTCCCTGTCTTATCTCAGCCGAGAGAGTTCATATACTAAATAAAATTATATCTGACATAGAAAGTCAGTTTATACCTATTGTGATCCCAGTGACCTGCTTGAACCCATTTAGTTCAATACACTTTGAAACTTTGGTGGACTGCTGCAGAAGTGATGAAACCTAATAGTTTGCTAAATTCATAAAGATGACAACCAGTGAAATGAGTGAAATGGAAGACCCTGTACCTGCTCAGATAATATGCATCCATAAATTGATCTCTCAAATGAAATTTTCAAAAGAAAATGATTTATCAATAAATTCTTTATCAATTCTTTTTTCCAGTAAAAGTTTCAAGGCTCAATTAAAGATTTTTATTTTTCTTTTAAGAGGACATCTGCTCAAGTAAACAATCATTTCTGAAGTCTATTTTGAACATTTTTTCTTTGAAAAATCACAAACTGGGCAGCCTGGGTAGCTCAGCGGTTTAGCGTCGCCTTCGGCCTGAAGCGTGATCCTGGGGACCCAAGATTGAGTCCCATGTCGGGCTCCCTGTGTAGAGCCTGCTTCTCCCTCTGCCTGTGTCTCCGCCTCTGTGTGTGTGTGTGTGTGTGTGTGTGTGTGTGTGTGTGTGTGTCTTTCATGAATAAATAAATAAAATCTTTAAGAAAAAAAATCACAAACTCCAACAGCACAACTTTTCAAGCTTTATCTGTAAGAGAAACAAGACTGGTTAAAGCATGTTAAAAGAATTAACAATTTAAAAGCCATTCTAATACTTAATTTTCCTGTCTATAATCTCTTTCTCTCTTTAGAGAGCAAAGTCAGTGAGAGTTAAAGCATTTCCAGCTCCAACTTATCCCACATCTAAACCTCAGTTATTACATAATTTCTGCTTCAAAATATGCTGACGCTGTATTGTGAACTCAGAGGTCCTTGAAACCACTACTACATCTAATATAAAGTCCTAAATGTCACTTTTTCAGTTTGTCTTGGTTTCCCTTACCAGCTATACTGGTCCTATGGTTTCCATATCAATTTCTGCCAGAAAGTCTTGGTTGCCTCTGCCACTTTGGCTGCCCAATTTTTCCCAACTCTATTTTTTGAAGAGACTCTCTTTTCCATTGGATTTTCTTTCCTTCTTCGACCATAGAATTGAGGGGCCATTTCTGGGTTCTCTTTTCTGTTCCATTGATCTATGTGTCTATTTTTGTGCCAGTACCATATTGTCTTGATGATCACAGCTTTGTAATACAGCCTGAAATCCAGAATTGTGATGCCTCCAGCTTTAGTTTTCTTTTTCAACATTCCTTCAGTTACTCAGAGTCTTTTCTGGTTCCATACAAATTTTAGAATTGTTTGTTCCAACTCTGTGAAAAATGCTGGTACTATTTTGATAGGGATTGCATTAAATGTGTAGATTGCTTTGGGTAGCATAGACATTTTAACAATATTTATTCTTCCAATCCGTGGAACATTTTTCCATTTCTTTGGGTCTTCCTCAATTTCTTTCATGAGTGTTCTATAGTTTTCAGAGTACAGATCTTTTACTTTGGTCGTTTATTCCTAGGTATCTTATGGTTTTTAGTGTAATTGTAAGCAGGATCCATTCCTTGATTTCTCTTTCTGCTTCTTCGTTGTTGGTGTATAGAAATGTGACAGATTTCTGTGTGTTAATTTTATATCCTGCCACTTTGCTGAATTCCTCTATCAGTTCTAGCAATTTTTTGGTGGTCTTTTGGGTTTTCTACAAAGAGTATCATGTGGTATACAGACACTTTTGAGAGTGAAAGGAAACATTACTGATCATTATACCTGGACCACTAAGTACAACTAAATGCTTCAACATAGACGAGCTGCGGAGAAGCCACAGAAACTGCACCTCAGAGCAGTATGGCAGGGACAGGTTAGTGAGAAAGGGGGAAGACTTTATCCTCAGCTCTAATCTGCCCCTCTTCAAATGTTCAGACATAACTCCCCTGAATTTCCAAATTAAACAAGACAGAATTCACCTTGACATCAAAGGGCAGGAAGCAAGGGGAACTCAGCAATATGATAAGAGTTCAGGTCCTAGCACTGGCAGGTTGTGCTGGCATGAAGTTTGCAGAGTCCACACAGAACAGAGTAGGTGACAGTGGCTGGAATTAGAGAGGAGTAAGGCCAAGAGAATCTGAATTTGTGCAGGATGTCTGAAAAAAAGGAGAATTGGCAAAAAATTGTAAGAAATTAGATTTCTTCCTGTGTGTTTGAATCCTGGTCTGCTTTATATCCAGGGAGTAGGGCTTATGCCAGAAAGATGACAGAGGGCACTAATCAACAAACTCAAACCTAGAGAAAAAGACCTTGGCCTTATATCAAAGATAGTTAAATAAATGTACCTTCTGTATTTTAAATTAGAATAAAATGTTTACAGATTATATATATATCTTTTTACAGTGGTTTACTTTTTTTTTTTTAATTTTCTTTTTTTTTTTTTTTAATTTTTATTTATTTATGATAGTCACACAGAGAGAGAGAGAGAGGCAGAGACACAGGCAGAGGGAGAAGCAGGCTCCATGCACCGGGAGCCCGACGTGGGATTTGATCCTGGGTCTCCAGGATCGCGCCTTGGGTCAAAGGCAGGCGCTAAACCGCTGCGCCACCCAGGGATCCCGTGGTTTACTTTTTAATTAACTGTCCTACCTTCTTCAATAACATCAGATAATAGAGTTTCTTTATTCTTTTTAAAAGATTAAGCCTTATTGATTTTTAAATCTTTTATTTTAATGGGGGGATATTGATTTTTTTATGGCAGCCTTGTTGGCTGTAATTCACATACTGTAAAATTCACCTTTTCAAAGTGTAGAATTCAGTGATTTTTAGTATATTCACAATGTTGTACAGTCATCAGCACTATCTAATTTCTAGAACATTTTCATAATCCCAAAGAGAAACCCCATATACATTAACAGTCATTCCCATTTCCATCCCCAGCAACCCATAGCAACCACTAATCTGCTCTATGGATTTGCCTATTTTGCACATTTCACATAAGTGGAATCATGCAAAATGTGGTCGTTTATGTCTGGTTTCTTTCAGCATAATGTTTTTGAAATTTAATCTGTGCTGTAGCATGTATTGGTACTTCCTTCCTTTTGATAGCCAAGTAATATTTCATTGTAAATGTAACGCATTTTGTTTATTCATCTGTAGATAGACATCAGGTTAATTCCAATTTTTACCTATTATCAATAATGCTGCTAGAAAAATTTGTATACACATTTTTTGTATACACATTTTTATATAGATACATGATTTCAATTTTCCTGATAAATACCTAGGAGTCGAATTAGTGGATCACATTGTAGCTCTATGTCTAACTTTTTGAAGAACTGCCAAACTATTTGTTAGAGCAGCTGTACCATTGTGTATTCCCAACAGCAGTGTATGTGAGGTCCAATTCCTCCACTCCACATCCTTGTCAACACTTGTTATTTTCTGTTTATTACAACAATGCTAGTGGGTATAAGGTGGTATTTCATTATAATTATGATTTATATTTCCTTCATGATTAATGATGTTGAGCATTTTTTCATGTACTTATTGGCCATTTGTATATTTTCTTTGGAGAGATATTTACTCAAATCCTTTATCCATTTTTTTAAAAGATTTTATCACGAGAGACAGAGAGAGGCAGAGACACAGGCAGAGGGAGAAGTAGACTCCACACAAGGAACCCGACATGGGACTCCATCCTGGGTCTCCAGGATCACGTCCCAGGCTGAAGGCAGCGCTAAACTGCTGAACCACCCAGGCTGCCCCCCTTTATCCATTTTTAATGAGATTATCTTTTTATTGTTGAGTTATGAGTTCTTTATATATTTATATATTTCTTAAAATATTCCAGATACAAATCCCTTATCAGATAATGTGATTTGCAAATATTTTTTCTCATTCAATGGGTTGTCTTTTCTCTTTCCTAATGGTGTCCTATGGAGCACAGTTTTTAATTTTGATGAAGTTGGGGCACCTGGGTGGCTCAGTGGTCGAGTGTCTACCTTTGGCTCAGGTTGTGATCCTGGGGTCCTGGGATTGAGTCCTACATTGGGCTCCCCACAAGGAGTCTGCTTCTCCCTCTGCCTGTGTCTCTGCCTTTCTCTCTCTCTCATGAATAAATAAATAAATAAAATCTTTTTTAAAAATTTTTTTATGAAGTCAATTTTTTTTAAAGATTTTATTTATTTATTCATGAGAGACAATGAGAGAGAGACAGATACACAGTCAGAGGGAGAAGCAGGCCCCATGCAAGGAACCCGATGTGGGACTCGATCCCGAATCCTGGGATCACGCCCTGAGCCAAAGGTAGACGCTCAACCGCTGAGCCACCCAGGTGTCTCTGAAGTCAAATTTTTAATCTATGTTTTCTTTTGTTGCTTGTGCTCTTGATGTTATATCTAAGAAACAATTGCCTAGATCTAAGGTCATAAAAATGTACTCTTATGTTTTCTTCTAAGAGTTTTTGGTTAGCTTTTACATTTAAGTTGATTATTTCATTTTTTTTATAATTTTTTTTTATTTATTTATGATAGAGAGAGAGAGAGAGAGGCAGAGACATAGGCAGAGGGAGAAGCAGGCTCCATGCACCGGGAGCCCGACGTGGGATTCGATCCTGGGTCTCCAGGATCATGCCCTGGGCCAAAGGCAGGCGCTAAACCACTGCGCCACCCAGGGATCCCTTAAGTTGATTATTTCAATCTATAATCCTGAAATGAATGAAATTTAATGTTAACATTACTTATTTTCTTACTCCTTATTCCTCTTATGCAGGAAAAGAAGTGATAGTTTGATTCCAAGCTTATTCACAACTGCAAGGCTTGGGGCTGCCCTGGGAAAAGTGAGGATGAAGGGTATGAGGGATGTTGGCTGGGAGCCCATTCCCAGTAGGATTTGGTGAGAGAAACAAGCACCAGCTGCTGGCTCACTTAGAGCTGGAGGAATAAGATTTCATCTATTCCTAAGAGGACATGTGAGAGAAAGATACTGCCAACATACCAGTCCATTGCTACTAACAGGGATTATCTCCTCCATAATTATTAATGTTTCCCCTAAATTCAAGTGGATGTGGTTTTCACATATTCCTATAATGAGCGAATTCACACATTCCATGATAGAGTGAAATTAATACCTATTATTTCATAAATATTGTTAGCAAAAGTAGTGACTATGCTATAAACTTACTTGGCTTTTTGAGCAATTAACTTTTTCTGTCTCAGAATCTTAGAATTTTAACAATGTACTATGATAAATACCTCATGCCCATTTTGAACTCAATAGACTACACAGAAGTATCTAAGAATATTTTTTAGTCATTTCAAGGACAGGCCTGCTGATAACTCCTAAAACATTTTGACACAGCAACCTCTATGCCTATCTCTTGAGTTTGATCACTAAATTCATTAGGTGCTCTATCTACAAAGAGCAGCATTGTTTGTCTTGTTTTAAAGATTTTATTTATTTATTCATGAGAAACACAGAGGAAGAGGCAGAGACATAGGCAGAGAGAGAAGCAGGCTCCCTGCGGGGAACCTGATGCAGGACTCCATCTCAGAACCTGGGACCATAACCTGAGCCAAAGGCAGACGCTCAACCACCCAACCACACAGGTGCTCAAGAGCAGCATTGTTAGGGTTGCTTTTAGTGACATTGGAATAAAACAAGATGTGTTTTAATAACTACTGACACCAGCTACAAGAAATGTATGTTATACAAGGAAGTGTAGCTAGTAATAAAATGTTGTTGTTAATGAATACTATAATTACAGTAGTAGTATACAGATTAATGAAATAAGACTTTTTGTGTCTGCTGATGTTAATCTAAAATTCTGATGAATCAGAAATTCTATATTTAGATGAGTTCAGAAGTACATAGTCACTGACACTCATTCTAATAATGTCATTCATGAGTACCTTGGACATGTACTCATCTTCGAAGTTTTGAAAAATATATTGGTGATTCGAGGAGAATCAACAGATTTATCAGGAGGGAGAAGGATTTGCAAAGAGTTGGGGTGTTTTGTTTGTTTTTGTTTTGTTTTTTAGCAGAACAGTCCAGACTCATGAGGAACGGAGATATATCCTTAATGCAGTAGGGACCCAGGGTGTTGGAAGCAGTTGGAAATGACCCATTAGGGATTGGATTGTATCAGGGTATGACTGAGAATAATAAACCTAGGATTCACAGTTCAGTGGAGCTTCTTGTCCCCATGTTCTTTATCATAGATGGAACTTAATTTGAAATGGTTTTTTACAGTGTCTTTGCCAGATTTGGATCTGCATTTTAAAAATGGAGTGTAGATCTCTTCAAAGAACCAGTTACTATGGGCCACCACGTCTCAGTGTCCCTTAGATATGCCGTAACAGGGTACCACAGCTCTATTGCAGTGACAAAATTAAAAATATTTGAAAATGAAAAGTGATTTCTCTCTCACCCTCTTTTTGGATCTATCTCTGGGCTTTCTCCTTCTTATGCCTATTTTTTACATTCAGAGCCACAGTCCACCTGGAATTGATTTTTGTTTTTGTGAGATGGGAACTAACTCTCTTTTCTCCCTTTTTGTAAAAAAATCCAATCAATTCAGCACCATAAATTCCACATTTGTATTGAGACCTTTGTCATAAATTACATGTCTATATATGGACTCTATTCTGTTCCATTGGTCTATTTGTCATTAGTTTGGCCAATATCACACTGTATTGGTTACTGTAGATTTATAATATATCTTAATATCCAGTAGAGAATGTCCTCACACATTTTTCTTTCTCAGGAATGTCATGGTTACTCTTTACCCTTGACATATTCTATGCCTTACACTCTTGAATCTATTTGTCAATTCCACAAAAATTAATTCACTGCAATTGTGATTGAAATTAAATTGACCATAGATAAACTTAGAAATGACATCTTTACTTATTTTGAATCTTCTAATACATTGACCTAGTACATCCTTCCATTTATTTATGTCATTTTCAATTTCTCTAAAAATGTTTTTAGGTTTTCTGTATTGAGGCATCACACATGTTTTTTTATTGCTAGGTATTTGATATGCTTTGATGCTGTTATAAATGGTATTGTTTTGGGGATGCCTGGATGGTTCACACATCTATGAGTATTTCTATATTATAAATTCCTAGAGATAGAATTATTGCAACACACCCCATACAAATTATATCAATTTATATTCCCACCAGAAATGTAGAGGCATGCCTATATTCTCAGCAAATGCATTATAAAACTTTTGATATTTGTCTTTCTAATAGGTGAAAATGATATTTCATAATTTTGATTTGCATTTTTTTACTTTGGCTGAGATTGAATATTACACACCTAAGAGAAATTTTTATTTCCTTTTCTGTGAACTATTATGTTTCTAGTCTTTGCCCTTTTTTCTGTTGGTTTTTCCAGTTAATTCTTAAGAATCAGATAGTTTACAAGGTCTTATCACTTTACTGCTGTGTTTCTATTCAAAAGAACATTGCTTACAAAATACTAAAATATACATAGGTTATTTGCTTGATGCAATTTTAGAGAAACATACCAAAATGCCTTTTGACAAAGTATATATGTAGTGTTGCAATTTCAATATTTCATTGAACTCATTAAAAAGATTTTATGGGAGTTGGAGAAAAAGAACTTTCAAGGTACTCATGGAATATTAAGCAAAACTGATCAAATGCTGCACCATAGAGCAAGTCTCAAGTGTCCCAAATGTTATTCTTTACATATGGAAGAATATCTTTTCTTTCGTTTCCTACCAAGAACCAAGCTTACGTAGATTTGCTTCTGCTGAACTTTTAATCCAGTCAATGAAGTTGTGCATCATTTATCTGAAATTAAATTAGTGTGTAAGTCTGAAGTCCTAGAATAGATAAGATATCATGGACTTGAAAGTATCCAGGTAAAATGGGCAACAGATTTTCTTATCTTATTTCTTTTGCACTTAAAGTTAATTGCACCTTCTAATGATATTTTCATGGTAGGAAATTAGCCCAGCTTCTTCCACACCCATAAACTTAAATATAACTAAACCTTAAGAATATAAACACTAATCATTAACTTAGTACTTTGCTAATTGAACTGAACTCTGTATCTGGTTTTAAGATTATAATTATAGTAAATTCCTTTGGGAACCTGGATGGCTTAGTCAGTTAAGTGTCTGACTTGATTTTGACTCAGGTTGTGCATGATCTCAGGGTCATAAGGTGGAGCCCTAAGTGATGGCTCTGCACTCAGCCAGGCGTCTGCCTCTCTCCTTCCTTTCTCTCTGCTCCTCCCCACTCCCCCACTCCCCCCCTCCCCCCCCCCCCCGCCCCCTCACCCCCACTCACACTCTCTCTCTCTCTCTCTCTCTCTCAAATAAATAAATAAATCTTTTTAAAAAATTCCTTTGGAAGCAACCAAAGAAAGGATTTTCTTATCATCCAGGTTTTCCAGTTTAGGACACCAGGATATCTAATGCAAAATATCTTCAAAATAAATTCACACGTTACTTTCAAGGCTTTTGACATCTTTGGAGACACAGTAACATATTTATTTGACCAATAGAATATATTTTTATACTTTCTATGCTTGAGCCATAATTCTATTTTATTAAACTGCACAAGGATTTGACAATTCGCCTTCAGAATATAAATATATAGCCTTAATACTATGGTTAGAAAAGCTGACAGTTAATCCAGGTTGTTAATTTTGCAATGCATGTACTGTTTAGCACTTGCCCTTGGAAAACTCTGACATTTTAAACATTTGGGCCATAGGTAAATGCCATTTTTTAAATATCAAATGGTTTTAGAATTGGAAGAATTCTAAAGATTTCTAAAGAATTCCTAGATTTATTCCCCTACTTAGTCATAGGTGAAAAGTGAAGCACAGAGAGATTGTGGCTTGCCCAACAGATGAAAGCAGTTCAAATACACAGACTTTCTTTGTCAGTTGGCTTCCAGCAGAGTAGCAGAATTATTCTAAGTTTCACTTTTGATGCACAGTAGATGGCTAGTGATGGAGACCATCCAAGGAAAATAACCTCTTATTCTTTGGAGTTGGATTTTGGTAATAAAGGGGACATAAGTTATTCTAGTGCTTACAAAGAATCAGCACTTGAAAGGCTCACACCAACAAATATCCTTATCCCCCAAATCATACCACTAGAATCAATATAAAGTTCTAAATTTGATTTTGAAAAACTATTTAAGGTCAGAATATATGAGTATATTCTTCTCAGTTTCAATGCCTATGCTGAACCACAGAAGTAAAGCTGGACTTCCAGATCATTGTACATTTCCATAAAAGGCCTTCCTGTTTAACATGGGTGAGTTATGCAAATTCTCTCAGAATAAATTTTAAAGTTAACTTCTGAAGGATACCAAATAAAATTGTATCTTGATTATATATACTCATTGTACTCATCTAGTGTACATTTGCTCAAGTAATAGAGAATTTATTTTTTAATTTTTTTAATTATTTATTTATTTATTTATGAGAGAGAGAGAGAGAGAGAGAGAGAGAGAGGCAGAGACATAGGCAGAGGAAGAAGCAGGCTCCATGCACCGGGAGTCCAACGTGGGATTCGATCCCGGGTCTCCAGGATAGCGCCCTGGGCCAAAGGCAGGCGCCAAACCGCTGCGCCACCCAGGGATCCCTATTTTTTAATTTTTTAGGAAGATTTTACTTATTTATTCATGAGAGACACAGAGAGAGAGAGAGAGGCAGAGACACAGGCAGAGGGAGAAGCAGGCTCCATGCAGGGAGCCCAATGTGGGACTCCATCCTAGGACTCCAGGATCACACCCTGGGCCAAAGGCAGGCACCAAACCACTAAGCCACCCAGGCGTCCCTATTTTGAGAATATGTACATATTATTATATCCCCAGACACACATCAGAAAATAACTGGAAAGGTAAGATACATGACAAAATGATGCTAGTAGTTATTTATGGAAGATGGGATTATAGGTGAATGTTTTGTTTATTAGTTATCTTTATTTCCCAGTTTTTTTTCCAAAATAAATATTATTTGGGCTATTTTAAAAATTAAAAATACAGGGACGCCTAGGTGCCTCAGCGGTTGAGCATCTGCCTTTGGCTCAGAGCGTGATCCCAGATTCCCGGGTCCCACATCGGGCTCCTTGCATGGATCCTGCTTCTCTTTCTGCCTGTGTCTCTGTCTCTCTTTCTGTGTCTCTCATGAATAAATGAATAAAATCTTTTTAAAAAAATTAAAATACAGGAAACAAGAAGAAAAAATTAACCCAGGTTTCTATGATAGTGATCCTAACCATCTTATCATCTGGATTCACACACCTTATCCCATATTGTGTCCTGTCAGAGAGCCTGAGCCAAAAGTATGAGCATAACTGACTAGGGAACTGGCCCAGAGTTCACTCTCTAGCCTTTAGTCTGCGTCCATATGGAGAATGCTATCTTGTGACCCGCTGCATGGCAGCTGAACTCCAACATAATGTCTTTGACTATGTCATTGACTGCTTGGGACTGCCTTACAACTCCAACCCTGGGTTCCATCCTGAGAGACTAACCTCCTTTCCAGGTATTTGGCAGGAATTTGAAGATGAACTTAACATTCTCTTCAGGCGAAGCCTGCATTCCCTCCATCCCCATTTGCTAGGTGCTCTGTATGGATAGACGTTTTTGTGATTTGTTCAGCATAACCAACCACCTGGACCACCTGGACCTGCACGTACACAGGCAGACTAAGAGTATTGTTTGTAAGACTCATGCTGTGTGAATACTTTAGGAGCCTAATTGTTTAAAATATCTGAGGGCACCTGGTGTCTCAGTCAGTTGAGTGTCTGCCTTCGGTTCAGGTCATGATACCAGAGCCCTGGGATAGAACCTCTGCTTCGGCTCCCTGTCCAGTGAGGAATTTGCTTGAGATTTTCTCTCTCTCCTCCCTCTGCCCACCCCTACCCCCGGCTTGCACACGCTCCCTCTCTTCTCCACTTTCTCTCAAATAAATAAAATCTTTAAAAAAACATACTATCTGGCCTCCAGGTCAGAACTGGCCATTCTGTTATGGACACCAAAAGCTACAAATCTTGTCTCACATCCCCTCTTGCTTGCTCCAGGCTGGGCTGCCCGCCCTCCCTGCCCCTGAATGGAATCCAGAAGGGGAAGCAGACACTGTCTTTTAGCCCAGGTTCCTTGAAAAATATAGAAACATGATAACATGGAAGGAGACCAGCAGCTTCTAGGACACCTTCTCCTTGTGACCAAGAAGACAGCAAAGGCTGAGAGTCTGGGAGATGGATACTGACTTGTGATCAATGATGGAAAGATGGGCACACAGTATATGTATCATCTGCACATTCACATACTTGGGGGCCGACAGCTCCAGTGGCCTCCAGGTTGAACCGACCAACTGCCCAAGATTGCCAGACCTGTATGCTTGGAGGGTGGGGGGAAAGGGATGCTAATAAACTTGCTCTCCCTCAGAATACACACACACACACACACACAACCTTGCTCTCCCTCCAAACAGCGTGTAGGCAAACAGATGTTTCTTTTTTTTTTTAAGGTTTTATTTATCTATTAATGAGAGACACAGAGAGAAAGGCAGAGACACAGGCAGAGGGAGAAGCAGGCCCCATGCAGGGAGCCTGATGTGGGACTCGATCCCAGGTCTCCAGGATCACGCCCTGGGCTGAAGGCGGGACTAAACCACTGAGCCACCTGGGCTGCCTCCAAATGTTTCATTTCAAACCATATTATTTGCCCCACAACTATGGCCCTTAGTAGTATGGTCAGTTGGAAATCTCATCTGAGGCTCCATCCAGGCCTCTCAATCGGGACTCCAGCCTGGCTGTTTCAGCAGGGCTTCCCCAGCTAATGAGGTTGGATGTTGGAAGTACCCAATTTTTAAAAAATATTTTATTTTATTCATGAGAGACACAGAGGGAGAGGTAGAGACATAGGCAGAGGAAGAAACAGGCTCCCTCAGGGAGCCTGATGCAGGACTCGATCCCAGAACCACAGGATCACTACCTGAGCCAAAGGCAGATGCTCAACCACTGAAGTTACCCAGGTACCCCCTGTAAGTACCCAATTTGATGTAAATTTGCCTTATTCTCATTTATTGCATACCTTAATCTATGTGTAGATTCCTTTCCTCTTCTGTTTCTATTAGGTTTTAATAATAATAATTAATAATAATAATAAAAAAAGTTTTCTATCCGTTTTGAAACTGAAACATGGCTGTTGTGAATCATTTGCAGAACACTAGGATAGAAACGTAAAGAGAGCTCTGGTCTTTGTTTTGTTCACCAATATGTTCCAAGAGTCTAGAAGAATGCCTGGCACATGATAGATTCTCAATACAGAGAACTAATTTCTTCTGTATAAGAAATGGCTTAGTCTTTTACAGAGCACACAAAATAGCAATCTCTTTATATTCTAGGACAAGGATATCTCCTTTGCTTTCTTCCTCATTCTCCATCTACTCTTATTGCATCTCCTGGAAGAGGATTTCGGACTGGTTAGTCAGAAACTTGGACAGTGATTGGGTTGAGTTTTCTAGGGACAGAAAGTTCAAAGAAGTTAGAGCTCAGTAAAAGGTCAGTTCTTGAGTGAATGGTCTTCCCCTAATACCTTCCTTCCACATTCTCTCTCACCCTGTGGCTCCATTCCTGCTTCCCCGCCCCAACCCCCACCGTTGCTAGAAGTAGGTGCTGGGTCTACTTTTCCTCATATCTGAAATGATTACAGGTGCAGGACTCAGGTTTAGTATTTGGAGGGGACTGAGCGTTCCATGAGGATAGAGACCTTGTCAATTTTTGCTCTCAATTATGTTCTCAGCACCTAGCACAGTGCCTGGCCTTTCTCTCCCTCGCTTTGTTTCTCTGTCTTTTGTCTGTCTCATCTTTCTACAGAGAGAAGTCGTTTTAAATGAATGAATGTGGAAAAATAGAGCTCAAACCATGCTTTGGATAATTTGGGAGAAAGGACACTTCCACATGATCTAGCTTAGAGTATCAGATTACTACTCTGAACTAGGGGGCCAAAATCAGCTCATTGTAAAATGCCACTTTACCTTCCATGTGCTGGTCATTGAACTGGGCATATAGTTCCATCAAGAACCTTGAAGTTTTACTGAGTTCTCTGATCATAATATCATTTAAGAGCCTCAAATCTCATCCTATTTCCCAATATGAGTCAATTTTTTAAAAAAAGTTACAGCATTTATGAGAACTAGGGTCAGGCATCTTAAAGGAGACCCTACAGGATACATTCTTTAGAACCTTCAAAAAAGCTTACTGATTTGAGATATGGAGCCTTGGAAAATTACAGATCTCTGTCCCTGGCACTAGCTAAGCATCTGAAAGGGTCACAGCTGGCCAGGCTATGGTTCAGTTGTGATTGTCAGGTGCTAGGCTCCTTGAGGTGGAGCTTCTTAAACTATAATGTGTGGATAATCATCCCCTACAAGTTTATTAAAAGGCAAACTCTGATTTAGTAGGACTGCAGTGGAGCCTGAGGTCCTGCATTTCTAACAAACTGGTCCATGGACCACACTTCGAGTAGCAAGGACCTAGAACACTGACTCCCTCTTCTTCCCATATGCAAGAATTGCTCTTGCCTTACTCTAGTAGAGCAAAAATAGTTTTTGAAAGTGGCAAGCTATTTAGGTTTATGTCTGTTTAATCACTTTCTTTTTCATAAAACTAATATTCGGGTAAAGTCCTTTTTAATATATGTTAAGCAACTACCCAGGAAGACAGTGAATTTTTATTTATTTGTAAAAAATATTTATTATTATTTTTTTAGAGAGACAGAGTGCACATGAGAGGATGAGCAGGAGGGGCAGAGGGAGAGGGAGAGAGAATCTCAAGCAGACTGTGCACTGAGCACAGAGCCTGAGGTGGGACTTGATCCCAGGACACAGAAATCATGACCTGAGCCAAAACCAAGAGTTGGACGCTTAATCTACTGAGCCACCTAGGTGTCCCCAGAGTGATTTTTTTTAAAAATCATCTGTCTCGGGGATCCCTGGGTGGCTCAGGGATTTGGCACCTGCCTTTGGCTCAGGGTGTGATCCTGGAGTCCCGGGATCAAGTCCCGTATCGGGCTCCCTAAATGGAGCCTGCTTCTCCCTCTGCCTGTGTCTCTGCCTCTCTCTCTGTGTCTCTCATGAGTAAATAAATAAAATCTTAAAAAAAAAAAAAATCATCTGTCTCTTCTTCTGCAGAGGCTTGATTTTGAAATCTTAATCTACTTAAGTATCCCAGATTTTGATCAGTGTAAACGTAACAGAATGCAAACCTGTGAGAAGCTAGAATATTATTTCTTGGTTTCCAGCATAGCTTAGGGTAAGCACATTGCATATTAAGCAAGGAATCTGATTTGCAACTAAAGGACTCCTTTTTCTCAGCACAATATTTTTTAAAGATTTATTTATTTATGATAGACATGGTGGGGGGGGCAGAGACACAGGCGGAGGGAGAAGCAGGCTCCATGCAGGGAACCCGACGTGGGACTCGATCCCAGGACTCCAAGATCACGCCCTGGGCCAAAGGCAGGCCCCAAACCGCTGAGCCACCCAGGGATCCCAATAAAAATCTTTAAAAGAAAAAAGAATTTATTGGGAAGTAAAAATTACACAAAATTTTATGTATTTATTTTAAAGATTTATTTATTTATTTGTTTATTATTTAGAGAGAGAATGCACAAGCAGGGAGAGGAGCAGAGAGAGACAGAAAAGCAAAGTCCTTGCTGAGTGCAGAGTCTGCCGCAAGGCTGGATCATACAAATCTGAGATCATGACCCAGACCAAAACCAAGACTTGGGGGCCTGACCAACTGAACCACCCAGCTGCCGCTAAGCAAAATTGTATGTAAAGGGTCAAAGGGGAGGGAAGTAATCACAAAAGAAGAAATACAAATGAGCAATTAATAAATGAGAAATGCTACATTGTATAGTGCAAATTATAATGAGATAGTATGTGATGTCCATCAGATTGGCAAACTTTTTTGGGGGGAAGGGGAGGGGGATAAGGAGAGAGAATCCCAAGCAGGCTCCATGCCCAGGACAGAGCCCCACACAGGGCTCGATCTCACGACCCTGAGATCATGACCTGAGCTGAAATCAAGAGATGCTTAGCCGACTCTCTCTGAGCCACCCAGATGTTCCCTAAACATTTAAAAATACAGAACAATGATATTTATTGGCAATGATGTGAAGCCACATGATCATACAGTTCTGGTCAAATTGCTATAATCTTTTGTAGAATAATTAAGCAATTTGGTTAAAAAATTTTAGCCTAGTAGTTTCACTTTTAGGAATTTGCTTTAAAGAAACAACCAGAAGTTATTTATGTATAAAGACATTCATGAAGGCAATTTTCTAGAAGTGAAAAACTGTAAGCAACAGAAATGTCAATCCAAAAAACAGGGAATTTATTAAATAAATGATAGGGGCAGGCCAGGTTGCTCAGCGGTTTAGCGCCCCCTTCAGCCTAGGGCGTGATCCTGGGGTTCCAGGATCGAGTCCCATGTCAGGCTCCCTGCATAGAGCCTGCCTCTCCCACAGCCTGTGTCTCTGCCTCTGTGTGTGTGTGTGTGTGTGTGTGTGTGTGTGTGTGTATCTCATGGGGGAAGTAAATAAAATCTTTAAAAATAAATAAATGATGGGAGTTTAGCACAGTATCTACAAGTGCAGAAATGGAGCCAAACACTTGAGTTTGAATCTCAATTCCACTACCTCCTTGCTGTGGGAACTTGGGTAAGTTGACTACCTTCTGTGCGGCTCAGTTTCCCTATCTATAAAATGGGATTTTTGTAAGAATCAAATTATTTCATACATGGAGAGTTCATAGAACTCTGCCTGGGGCATACTAAATTGTCAAGAAGCATTAGTAATTCTCATGGTTTTAGTATGACCATCAATCATCCATACACAGCGCGATCCATATGGAATATGATCACTCCATATTGATAGAGGATGAAGGAAGGTTAGGTCTCCACCTGGGGACCTTGATGGTGATAGGAAAATCTGAGTGTTGGGAGTTCTTGTACAAAATGTGGGTGCTAGGTAGAGGAATAGCCAAGAAAAGAGGAGAAAAGTATAGAAAGAGGGGGCAACAGGATACCCATGACAAAAAGTTCTGTGTGACACTCTTGCCTGGCCTGGCAAAGCTTAAAGAACACATCTGCCAGACCATCAGTAAATAAATACTAAACAATTAAAGGACAGGCTTTTATTATTGACAAGTATGGCACTCAGGACAGCTCAGCATTTAACAATAGCTCTGGATTAAGAGGATGCAAAGTTTTTCTAGGTTGGCTTTCCAAGAGCTGTATCAAGTTCTTCAAGTGTTCTTTTTTACAATCCTATCACAGTAGGATGGTGACTGTACTTTGTAAGATGTAAGTTGGATTTAGCCTTCCCCCGGATTTCTGGGTAAAAAAAGCAAAAATAAGCTTCAGAGATCATTTAACTCAGGGGTTCTCAACTTTTTGTGTGCCATGGACTCCTGTGGCAGGCTAAATAAAACCTATGGACCTCTCCTTCGAATACTGTTTTCAAATGCATAAAATATTTAAAAATAGGATTACAAAGAAAACCAATTACATTTAAAAAGGAGTTATCAAGGGACCCCTGGCTGGTTCAGTGGTTGAGCGCCTGCCTTTGGATCTGGGGTCCCCAGATAAGAGTCCCGCATCAGGCTCCCTGCATGGAGCCTGCTTCTCCTCCTGCCTGTGTCTCTGCCATTCTCTCTCTATCTCTGTCTCTCTGTCTCTCATGAATAAATAGAATTTTTTAAAAAGAAGGTTGATATGGAAGTGTTCTAGAACATTCCTTCCCTTGCTAATTCTCTGACTTGATCTTAGGCTAAATAAAATCTTTAAAAAATAAAATAAAAAGGGGTAATGATAATAATAATAGTAGAGTGCTTTGTTGATGCATTAATAAGATCTGCTGCAGGTCTAATAACTACTGTCACTTTAAAAAATGCTGAGCATACATGATATATTGAGATGTCTATAACAACTCTTAATGAGACATAAAAACAGTGAATTCTATTGGTGACAGAGTCATAGTCGCTACAAATACTAGTGGGGTTTGCATCCCCCCGCCCCCGCCCATCCAGATCCTATCCACAGACCCTGACCTAGTTCCAAGCCATCCTGTCACAGATTAGCAAACTGCAGCCCAGTGTTGGACCCCTGTAAATTATCTAATTATATAGCAAGTAGTAGCAGATTGAAGCCCCAGAGCAATGAATACTTCCTCATTCCAAACTGCTTCCTGTTGACTGAGATCTCAAGGATCTAGTCTTAGAGGCAACATTTAAATGACAGAGGCCAACCAAAATTATTTTGGAACAAAAATAAAATTTGAACTTATATTTTCTTTTTCTTTATTTTATTTTTTAAGATTTTATTTATTTATTCATGAGAGACACAGAGAGAAAGAGGCAGAGACATAGGGGGAAGTAGAAGCAGGCTCCATGCAGGGAGCCCAATGTGGGACTCGATCCCGGGACGCCAGGATCACACCCTGGGCCGAAGGCAGGCGCTAAACTGCTGGGCCACCCAGGCTACCCTGCTTTCTCTTTTAAAAGAATTTCTAACAGGGGTGCTTGGGTGGCTCAGTGGGTTGAGCGTCTGACTTTTGGTTTCGGCTCCGGTCATGATCTCAGGGTTGTGGGATCAAGAGCTCCTCCAGCTGAGCCCTGAATCCAGCTCCACAGTCAGCAGAGAACCTGCTTGGATTTTTTCTCTCTCTCCCTCTGCCCTCCTTCCTGCCCACCACCACCCATTCTCGCACACTCACTCTCCTTCTCTCTTTCTCAAATGGATGAATAAATCTTTTTTTATTAAAAAAAAAAAAAGAACTTCTAACAGAAATTATAATCTCTTCCTGAAATCCAGGTCAGTTTAAGCTGATTGCTGACAAAATTTATTTAGCCTAATATTTGATCAAGGAAGAGATCCTCTGTGCTCTACTTTCAGAGTTCAGTGATTCCTGAACTTCAGTGATTCCATGATTCCTTCAAACTTCAATAAAATATTGAGATCCATGGGCCAAAATTCTATAAATATATTTCTGATACCTCCTGTCTATGAATTCTCTTAAAAATATTGCATAACTTAACTCCTATTATTTTGAAGGCAAACAAGGAAGCATCCCATAAAGTTCTCCAAAGGTAAAATGATGTTTGGCTACTCATTAATAATAATATAACCCAGTTTTTCACATATTTTGATGTCCCATGTAGTCCCATGTACTTATAAAATCAGGTTGAGGGATGCCTAGGTGGCTCAGCGGTTGAGTGTCTGCCTTTGGCTCAGGCTATGATCCTGGAGTCCCAGGATTGAGTCCCACATCAGGCTCCCTGCAGGGAACCTGCTTCTCCCTCTGCCTGTGTCTCTGCCTCTCTCTCTCTCTCTTTCTCTCTCTCTCTCACATGAATAAATAAAATCTTTTTTTTTTAAATCAGGTTGATATGGAAGTGTTCTAGAACTTTCCTTCCCTTACTAATTCTCTGATTTGATCTTAGGCTCTCCAATCTAATCCTCTAGTCAGGTAGTCCACAAATGTGTTCTTAAATGCCTTTCCTCTGTCAATAATTGTCCTAGATTGTATTTCTTCTTAACTAATTCCTAGAGAAAACAATTTGCCTGCCAGCATACCTCCAATGTGTAGATCAACCACTTGTAGTTGATATGTAGTCCATCTCCCTACCCAGCTCTTTTATAAAATTCTAGTATTTTCTGGGTATCTATCCCTTGCCCTTATCACTATAGGGCCAGGTCCAAGACAACTGGGAATCTCCCCTATAAACCACCACCCACAGAAATTATTCAAAGTATCCAAACATAAGTTTGTTCTACTTGCTTACCTTGCCTCTCCCATTCCTTCCCCCCAAAACCACAGTAAAGGCTCCAGGCTGCTGTTCCCCTTTCCACCTGCTCATCTTGTTTTGGTGCTTTCCTGTATGGCCCTGCATGGCTTTTCAGGCATTTAGTCCTTCCAGGGCTTTCTCTTCCTAGGGAGCCATGAATATAAAAAAGTAACTTCTTCCTTCATGGCAGTCCTTTTCATGTCTGTTTGTTGAATGCACTCATCCACAACAAGTCTCAGCACATTTTTAGACACAAACCCTAAAAGAGCAGCAGCAAATAAAGTAGACCAAATCCTCACCTTGAAGTTTGTATTTTTTTGGTCTGGGGTTTATAAGCTTGCGTGGGGAGGAGGGCTATAGAGTAAATTGAACCTAGGTATGACCAAGACCCATTCTTTTCTTCTTCAGCTGATTATTTCCTGCTAACCTATGGAGTAAAGGTGGTTGATGATATTTGGGAAATCAAAGAATTGAATCCTGGGATCCCTGGGTGGCTCAGTGACTGAGCTCCTGCCTTCGGCCCACGGCATGATCCTAGGGTCTCAGGACCGAGTCCCACATTGGGCTTCCTGCAGGGAGCCTGCTTCTCTCTCTGCCTCTCTCTCTCTCTCTCTCTCTGTCTTTTGTGAATAAATAAATGAAATCTTTAAAGAAAAAAAAAAAAAAGAATTGAACCCTATTTCCCTCTTTCCTGGACAAAGGCCAGACTCTGCCTAGACTAGGCTCTACCTACTAATGTCTGGACTGAGGAGATAGGGCCAGAATAGGGTTCTTGTAATTTTATTTTGCCAGATGATTAGGAGAAAGCAAGATGATTAGGAAGAGTTACTAATCCCTTTCCCATGTACTTCTTGCCTCACCAAACTCCCAAACTCTCCTGGGATGATGATGGAAGCAATTTTAAAAATTAAATGAAGGGTCAGTTAGATCTCACAGAGCAGGATAGAGTGGGCAAACAAAAGTAATGCCTTGATCTGACCAATCCCCCTCCCAACCCTCCCAGGCATCCATGGGGAAAAGGACCTTACTGAGTTAGGCCTTTTGCCTGGGTACCTCTTAGAGTGATTTCCTCACTTCCTCTGTTCTCCCCAGGTATCTTCCTCTTCTTGTGTCTGCTTCCCAGGCTGGTGTACCATTCGGCTCCCTCAGGAAGAGAGTTACTTTCTACCTCTTCCCAAACTGGGGTTCCTGAAATGAAATCTGTCCTTACTCCAGCTCTGCCCTCTTGGGGCAGTTAAACTCTAAGAGCCTCTTGAGAGGTAGTAGAGGCTGATTCCACAGCCAATCTCCCCACAGCCAGAGCTGGAGCTAATTTCCTCATCAGTTCCCTTAGAGGAGAAACATCTCAGCAAAGCAAATATTTGTTTGTGTCTTTTTTTTTTCCACAAAGACAACATAGTCTAGCCTCACATGGGGAAGTATATTCCTCTCATCAACATGGGTTTTTGTTTTTTCAAAGTCATAATCCTTGCTTTATTTTGCTACAGAGCCTTTGACCACTGCCTGAGCTTGGTTACATCATGGGTCATGCTGTCAGCTGTGAGTCACTGAGACAGCTTTCTGATCCCAAATCTCTTGTCTAGTAGAAGGAAGAACAAGATGTGAGCTCATTCCTCTTGCTAGTGGTTTTTTTCTTGTTTCATGTTATTTCTCCTTTCATAATATGTCCCAAGAAGGCATAGATAATTAGGTGGGGCAAGGAGAACAGTAGTATTAGGTGAGATGATTTTTTCACTTGTCTGTCAGGTTCCTGCAGGAAACAGCTAATTTTCACGAAGGCTTAATTGAAGACAGTGTATGAAGGGAGTGCTTACAGAGGTCCAGGGAGACTTAAGAAAACCAACAAGGAGTGGTGAAGACAGGGGACAAGCAAAGCAAGGTGGCACTCAGCACTACATGCAGGCCTGTATAAGCAAGTGGGTATGGTGTTACTTGACCCTGGAAGAATTACAGCCATGGAAGAGGGGTCACTCAAATATTGTTGTGGCAAAGAAATGCAACCACTGCAAAAACCATGGCCTGGGAAGGGGGCACTGAGAGAGAAATAAGTTGACCTCTCTTTCTTCCTACCCTCTAATCTCCTTCTTCATTGCATTGGCCAAAGCCAATTAGAAGCCAGTGGGCAAGGAGTCTGCCAGGGCAGAAGGCAAGGCAAAGAAGGATGGAGAATGGAGAGGTAAATAGAGTAACCAACACACAGTCAATATTTGAAAATTTAAATAATGGCGCACTTATCCTATAAACCAAACCTCTGTGCACAACTTACTGTACTTTACATTAGAATGCTGGACTGTATGCACCAAAAGAAATGCAACATTACCTTATGGAAGTTCGATAGATAAATGGCATATAGGACACGTGGTTTCTAATCTCAGGATGGATGGGGTTTGGATTTTCTTTCCCTATCCCTTCATATCCTATCTCCTTACTCTGCATTCCATGTCTGTCAGGGACAAAACAAAACAAAACAAAACAAAATCTATGTCAACATGTACAGGCTTGAAGCATCACAGGTTTTTAGGAAGGCTATCCTGTGCTGTTCATTGCCCCACCTCCACCCCTCATCTTTTCCCACACACATCAGGAATCGGTTTTGATAGCATTGCTAATAGATTATCTAGTTTGACTTTAGTGGCAAATTGTTTAACATCTCCTAAGGGAAACTTCTAGTATTGAACAACTCTTGTTTTAAAAAGTTGTTAATATTAAGCCACAATATTTATTTTAAAATGTTCCTCTTTTGGGATAACTGAGTGGCTCAGGAGTTGAGTGTCTGCCTTCAGCTCAGGGCATGATCCGGGTCCCTGCAAGGATCCTGCTTCTCCCTCTGCCTGTGTCTCTGCCTCTCTCTCTGTCTCTCTCATGAATAAATACATAAAATCTTAAATAAATTAAAAAAAAAGTTCCTCTTTCAAGTGGCAAGTTTTATCACAGTCAGGTCCTTAAAGGATGTTGAGAAACAAATGGAGACTGGGCTTGAAAATTGCCTGAGCAGACAAAGCCAGTTTAGTCATACAAGCAAAGTTTAATTTAGCTCATTTTGTAAGACTAATTTGACAAAGGTCATTTCTTGCATATGCCTCTGGAAATCATAACCAAAACTTCAACTGTTTCCCAAGATTGACACAAGATAACCACTGATCAATTTCCTATCTTTTATGAAAATTCTAATATTAAAACCAATCACTGTAAAAAAATAAAGTCACTGCTGTCTCACTACATAAGCTGCTTTATAACAATATACCTGTGCCCCTGAAACTCATTCTGTTTTGATTTGAATGCTCCTAGTTGGCAAACTGTCTTTTTGCTGTGTGCCCAGTAAATAAACTTTTATTAATCACTACTTCCATAATTCATTGGTTTTTTGTTCTTTCTGAACTTTTGACAAGAACAACTTCTTTTTTTTTTTTTAATTTTTATTTATTTATGATGGTCATCACAGAGAGAGAGAGAGAGAGAGAGAGAGAGGGAGAGAGGGAGCAGAGACATAGGCAGAGGGAGAAGCAGGCTCCATGCACTGGGAGCCCGATGTGGGATCCGATCCCAGGTCTCCAGGATCGCGCCCTGGGCCAAAGGCAGGCGCCAAACCACTGCGCCACCCAGGGATCCCTTGACAAGAACAACTTTAAAGCTGAAATCCTCTCAGTTTAGCTTGTAGCTTCAAGATAATTCAACACTATCCGTACCATTCGGCCATGTTTTCATTCTCCTGAGATGTTTTGTTAAATGAAATCTGGAATCCCGGAGATTCTTCCTCTCATTCTTCCTCCCTGTGAGGTCGCTACAGGAGGGCTGGGTCCCTCAACTCAAGGCCAGAACTTCATTGAGACTGCCCTCCTTGCACAGCTGCCTCTCTGGATTCCAGTAACCCGCTTCTCTTTTTAGGCCTGGGCTCTGCAAAACCCTTGTGGTTTCCTACACCCTGCCCACAACTTTGTAAATAGTTCCTGTTCATTATTAAATTGGCCAGTTGGAACGCACCAGCTATTTCTTGCCAGGACCCTTACACACTTGGTAGGATTCATTTACTGAGTAACTACTATATCCCAAGGAAGAATAAAATGATAAATTAGACAGTTAATACTCTCAAGGGGGCAGCGTGGAGAGTGGAGACAGCCACGAGAACAGGTGATTGATTATATCACAACTTGATAAATGATGCGGAGAGGCATTGGATGGGGAGGTGGGTGAGTAGAAGCATAAAATATTTAGAGGCAAGGGCAGATTCAGAGAAGTTGTCTTGGTGGAGACCTGGTCAGGAAAATTTAGAGGCAAGGGTGTGGGTAGAGTGGTCAGGAGCTGGGTGAGAAGTTTACAGCCATGGACATCAGGGCCAGTCAGGGTGTGAAGGGATGAGAGGGGAGGAGGGTTAGGTGGGGCCAGACTATAGAAAGCCTTGTCCTGCAGGGAGGGGTCCTTCCTTTCCATTTGTTTATTCCCTCTCTCTTTCTCTCTTCACCAAGGGAAAAATAATGACATAGGTGAAGTCTGCAGCTTCCTACTCATAAACCTTAATCCTGCCCTACTCTCAGGACTTGACACTCCTACTTCTTTGGCTTGAAACTGGTCGTTTCTGTTGAAAAATCACTTGCATACACCACCTGCACATCCGAAGGTCTTTTAAAATGGCAACAAGACAATATGGTAAACCAGTCCTTGGAGATGAGTGCATGTTCCCAAATGCATTCTAGACGCCCTAACAGCCAGAGCCACCTTTTTAAAAATTTTTTATTTATTTATTCATGAGAGACAGAGACAGAGAGAGAGAGAGGCAGAGACACAGGCAGAGGGAGAAGCAGGCTCCATGCAGGGAGCACCACGTGGGACTCGATCTTGGGTCTCCAGGATCAGGCCCTGGGCTTCAGGCGGCGCTAAACCGAGGAGCCACCCGGGCTGCCCCCACCTTTTCTTTAACAGCAGCAGACAACAGCCTAGTGGAGAAGGTAACAGTAATGCTGGCAAGAGGGTAAAGAGTGAAGCTTCACTAAAGTGGGGCTTTGGTCCAAAGTAGTCTGTGTAGGTGGGCATTTTTAAGAGCCATTATTTGTCACGCTGTCTAGGCAAGTCCAGGGCCCAGGACCTATGTGTCTTCCCTCCCTACAGCTCAAACTACAAGTAGTTTCCTTGCGAGGCAGAGCCTCCTCGGCACATTCCTGGCGCCGCCTGCGGACAGCCAAATCCTCAGGGCTGCGGCTCAGGAGGCTTCGTTAATCAAAATCATCACACGACCCCCTCCTGTTTTCTCAGAACTTCGCGCGAGCACCGCTGCCTTGGGCTGCCCCCAAACGGTAAGAGAACAGGGCAGGGCTCAAAGCAGGCGGTGGGGGATCCCCGGGTGGCTCGGCGGTTTGGCGCCGCCTTCAGCCCAGGGTGATCCTGGAGACCCTGGATCGAGTCCCGCCTCGGGCTCCCTGCATGGAGCTTGCTTTGCCCTCTGCCTGTGTCTCTGCCTCTCTCTCTCTCTCTCTGTCATGAATAAATAAACTTTAAAAAAAATAAAAAATGAATAAAAACAAGCGGTGGGCATGGAATCCTCCAGGCGGACTCGGACCGGCTGGTCGTCTGGCGAGGAGGCCCCTCCCCCGGGCGGGGTCGCTCCGGAGTCGGCGGCCGAGGCCCGCCCCCGGGCCGGAGCCCTAGGTCGGCCCCGCAGAGTGCGAGCGGCCGCCGCGCGGGGCATGGGGCGCTGAGGCCATGGACGGCTACAGGGGCTTCCTGGGGCTGCTGGTGTCGGCGCTGCTCGTCGGCTTCCTGGCCGTCGTCTTCAGCCTCGTCTGGGTCCTGCACTACCGGGAGGGGCTCGGCTGGGACGGGACCGCGCTCGAGTTCAACTGGCACCCGGTGTTCATGGTCACGGGCTTCGTCTTCATCCAGGGCATCGGTACTGGGCACGCCCGGGGGGCACGGGGTCCCGGGCCCCCATCTCAGCCGAGCGCGGCCGACGCGGGCGGGGCGGGGGGCGCGGGGCGGGGGCGCGGGGCCGAGAGCGGAGCGTGCCCGGCCCGGAGACGGCGCGGCGGCGGCGCTGGACGGGGCCGGGGGCGCGGGGGCAGCGGGGGCAGCGGGGTGCCGGGGGCAGGGGGCCGGGACCGCCGCGAGACGCCCTGCGGGGGGGCGCCTGGCCCGTACGCCGCCCACTGGCGGACTCCTCGCTGCGAGTGCCCGGGGCGCCCCGCAGGCATCCCCGGGCCCAGCCCCCCGGGCCGAGGACGGAGGCTGCAGCGCCGCGCGTCCCCACCCTGGGCCCCCCAAGCCCCCCAGTCGCCCCCGGCGGGCGGAGCCTGCGCAGTCGCGGCCCCGAGACGCTCGTGAGGCCTTGCTCCCAACTTTCTTCAGGGCTGCAGATTAGGAGAGGAAGGCGACGGGAGAATTTGCCTTCCGTCCCATCCTCAGCCCCGGGAGAAGGGCCGGGTCAGCCGACGGCCGCGGGCACTGAAGCCTGGGCTCTGGCGTCGCTCCTCCCAGAGCGTTAGGGTCGGGAAGCCGCCAGGCCCCCAGGGGTGTTGGGCTCCCTGCCGGGCCCTCGGCGGTCTGGAGCCCACCTTGTCGGTGTGGCTGCGCACCAGCCAAATCCCCCTGCGGGGCCTCCTGCGGGGCTTCCTGCGGGGCGGGGCGCTGGCCCCTAAGGCGGGACCGCCTGGCCCCCGGGATGCTGCTGCCTGAGCCCTGCGCCCGCCCTGGGCTTTGCTGTGCACGCTCCGGGGGGAGGCTGACCTGACCCGGAGGGCGGGCCCAGTCGGTGGCCGACTTTGTTTTTGCTTTGGGGATAGAATTGACATAAAGCATTACGTGTTTCATGGGTGTGACGTGGCCATGTGTATGATTATATATAGGATTTATATAAATCGGGATGGTCACCTCAAGAAGTCTGGTTAACATCTACCAACTCACATAACTACACTTTTTTTTTTCTTGTGATGAGAACGTTTAAGATGTACTCTGTTAGCAACGTTTAAGATCTACTTTCCTAGCAATGGCTCAAATATACAATATAATGTTACTAATGTAGTCCCCGTGCTGTACCTTACATCCCCAGGACTTATTTTATAACTGGAAGTTTACCATTTGTTTTTTTTTTGTTGTTGTTGTTGTGTGTGTGTGTGTTTTTTAAGATTTTATTTATTTATTCATGAGAGACAGAGAGAGAGAGAGAGAGAGAGAGGCAGAGACACAGGCAGAGGCACATGCAGGGAGCCTGATGTGGGACTCCAGGATCAGCCCTGGGCCGAAGGCGGTGCTAAACCGCTGAGCCACCCAGGGATTCTCCTGGAAGTTTACCTTTTGACCACCTTCACCCATTTTGCCTGTGGGCCCTGCGCCCCCCCCCCCCCCATCCCCCTAATCCCTGGCAGTTTTTATTGTGGTTGTGCGCTGCTGCTCAGTGTCCTGATGTTTCCTTCCTCGGCTGATTGACTGGAGGAAGCTCTAGCTAGTGGTGCAAGCAAGCAGCATTTATTTGTAGCCACTTTTCAAAAAATGAAGTCAAGGCCTGGCAGATGGAGTATTTAGAAGAAGGTAGAAAGTGGTGGGCTGGTGTTCTATCTCAGAAGGTAGTGGAAGAGAAGTGTAAAGGCTTCAGAAAGAAGTGCCCACCTCTAGATTGAAATCTCTAGCCTTGTCTCTGAGCAGGCTGCCTTTTCTCCACCAGTATGTGGCTCTCCAGAACAAACAAATGAACAAAACTCCAACCTCATTCCCAAATAAAAGACTTTTGTTTCCGTGTAAAACTTGTGCTGTAGGCATCCCGCAGGTGTGGCCATCCCCCCCTCCCCCCAAGTAGTGGCAGACATTGCTACTGCTTGGTCCACCTGGTTTGCAATAGGCGTGGGGGTGCGAGTGCCATCAGCCAGCCAAGTTAATGTTACGTAAGCTCCAGTTATTTTGCCATGGACCTAAAATGAGAAAAACATACTCAAGTTCCAAAGTTGCTGTCATCAGAAACACTCTTTCCTGCATGGTGGAGCCCGTAAGTGTGGCCAGAGCTGTCAACATCTTTTGTTTGTTCAAAGTAGTAGAAAGAGTCTCTTGATCTCTTCCAACCAGCACTTTAGAGCAGCTCCTAATACCAAGAAACTTCCCAGAGTATTCTCGTAATTGAGGGTAAGAGAAACACAGATGGTATTAGTTGTTTCCTGGCTTATCAAAGAGGAGATGGTCACAAAACAGTTGCTAACGTTCATTGAGTGCCTTCTGTATGCCCACTAAGTGCGCTCTTTCACAGGTATGTAAGGATAAGTCAAGGCACAGAGCAGTTAAGTACCTTACCCGTGGAAGGGATATGTTTTCAGTGGCCTTATTTTCAAGCTTCATTTCTCTGCCTTTATGGCAATATGCCTACTTCCTGCAAAATATTCTTAAGAGAAGCAAAAAGCTTCATCTAAAATACACCTTAAAATTTGTTATTGGGCAGCCCGGGTGGCTCAGTGGTTTAGCGTTGCCTTCAGCCCAGGGCGTGATCCCGGGGACCCGGGATGGGTCCTGCATGGAGCCTGCTTCTCCCTCTGTCTGTGTCTCTGCCTCTCTTTCTCTCTTTGTCTCTATGAATAAATAAAAAGTTTTTTTTTTTAATTGTTATTGTGTTAAGAGTCCATTAGAGTTTTCCTAAAAAGATTTCTAGTTTCTCTAAACTTTGGGCTTAATCTGTTTATACTTACTTTTGGGCAAAAACATGTAAATTGTGGATGCCTGGGTGGCTCAGCTGTGTAAGCTGAATAAGCGTCCTACTCTTGATTTTGTCTCAGGTCATGATCTCAGGATTGTTGGGGATTCTGCTTAAGATTCCCCCTCCCCCAACCCCCACCCTCAGCAAAAAACATGTAAATGGATTTTTTTTTAATGGATATTTTGGAAATTTTCATCTGTTGCTTTTGTGCAAACCTTGTTTTTTTAAAGCTTAGTTACTGTATTTCTATTAGTTTTGGAATGTTTGCCCTGTCAACACTCCCCATCCTGTTTACTATTTGGATTCCAGACTTGCAAAGCACTTTAATCAGATAATGCCCTTAATTGACATAAACATAAGCTTTTTCCTACCTACAGGCGCATGCATAGTACTCCTGAGTTTTTGTAAATCTTGCTGGGCCAGCATCTCCTCAGATACAACAATAGAAGGTCTTCAGTGGAAGGATGTACAGTAAATAGTTGACTTTGCAGGCCAGGAGGGAAATACATGTTACAGACTAACCATATTAACACAGACTTTTTTTTTTTTTCTCCCCTGTGTAATTGTTTCAGGGAGGAAATTTTTAGGTTTTGGTGTTTCAGATCTCTAGTAATGAACATGATGCAATTGAGTTTGTGATGCACAAATATTTAGAGATGAGGAAGGGAAGGCTAAATATGGTCATTAAGCATAAAAAGCCTTGCAATACAATACCCAAACAGTAAAAAATATTTAAAACCATTTGAGAACAAATAAGAGACTTGGGAAGCACCTTTTAAGAAGTAAGCTCTGGAGTAAGCATAAAAGTTACAAAATAAATGTGTGTGCATGGGGTACACTAGGTACCTACACATGGAGCCCAAATATATTTTGGGAAATATATGTATTCTAAAATAGAGTATGACAGAGATAGGATATCTAAAACAAATAAAAATTTAAGCTAGTGGGGGGTATCTAGTAAACATGAATGAGGAAGAGTTTCAAAGAGAACTTTAGAGGAGGCTTTGTGTTTCTCTAAAAGGAATGTTTCCCAGGAAATCAGAGAAACAACCCTTGAAAAGAAGGCCACAGAAAAGATTGAAACAAATAAACCCTCTCAAAGTGGCAGTTTGACCTTTTAAAAGGTTCAGCAAGGTGGAATGTGTTATTTGGCGAAGGGTAGAAAATTCAAGTGTATAAATTTGGTGAATAGAAGTCTCAGCAATTCTATACTCCTTCCTTTTCCATCTGCTTGCTGTATAAACTAAAGGGAGAGAAACTGAATAGTCTAATTATCTGAGGTTGGCTTTGTGAGAGAATAGAACTACATTTCAGTAACATTTAAAACAAAAAGAAACTGAGTATTTCTTAAAAGGCTGTTTGCATATCCTATTAATACATCTAAAAGTGACCAAATTCCAAGTCAACTTAAGTGTATTTACAAAGGCTCTTGGGGTAGATCCTGGCAAAGAAAGTGATGGAGAAAGTGCCGCAGACACTCCAAAGTCAGCCTTGGGGACACCACTGATAATAAACCTACCAATTGTAGGTAGGGAAAGGGAGGGTTTTTACACAGCATAGGCACACAATTCAAGGCAACCCTAAACACATTTTTGTTATAAATGAATGCATGCAGATCTCTTTGTAACTGATGAATGTGTTTTAGAAATGATTATTTTGCTCACTTTTGTCTGACATCTAGAATGACCCCTTAGAATGGCAGATGGTAGGCCAATAATAGTTATTGGATGAATGATTGGTTCTGTACCATCATTAAATTGTTAGTAACAGAATGCAGTTCTACTCATTGTAATGATAATAATAGCATCTAAAGTAAAAGTGCCCTCCCTTGTCCCTCAGTGATTATCCTGTGTAGCCAGTTTGGCAGCACTGATTTGTTAGAGAAGAATGGGCATCATATTATATTGGAAATGCATTGTTATTCTAAAGGCCTCAGGCTCATGAGTACTACCTGTGCCTATTGCCTACCGAAAGCCATCAAATCTCCCTTTTTCCTTCTGCATCATTAACTTTCACCAGCCATTGGATTATCTCCAACATGTTACAATTGCTATCATCTTATAAACAACCATACTCTTTACCCATGTCTCCCCCTTCAGCCACTGTTTCAATTCTCTGCTTGCCTTGCCACAGAACTTTTTGGAAATTTTTGTCAATACCTGCAGTACTGACAAAAAAATACCTCCTAATTCCTCTCCTCCATTCTCTCTTGAACCGACTGCAGTCAGGCAGTCGCTTCACTGCACTGCTTCACTGAAATTGCTCTTAACGTAGTTACCACTGGCAAGCACTTTGCGCATTCCAGTGGTCTATTCTCAGCCCTCATCTTGCCTGATCAGAAAGCAGCATTTGGCATAACTGATCCCCCTCCTCCTTGAGACACTTCCCTCACTTGGCTTCCAAGACACCCAGCACTCTTGGCTCTTCTCTCCTTGCTGGCTGTGCCTGTCAATGTCCTTTGCTGGTTCCTCCTCATCTCGTCGATCCCTTAAATGTACAGTGCCCAAAGCTCAGTCTTCTGACCACTTCTCCTTTCTTGATGCACTCATACCCTTGGTGATCTCATCCAGTCTCATAACTTTAAACGCCCATCTTCTCACCGTATCTGATGTTTATGTCTTTGGCCTGGACTTCTCCCAGGAACTCCAGACCCACATATCCATCTGTCTACTCAAACTCTCTATTTGGATGTCAAATAGACATGTCCAAACCTCAACTCTCCGTCTTCTTCACACCTCCAAAACCACTCATCACCCAGGTTACCCATCTTAGTAAATGGTAGCTTCATACTTCGTAGACATTCATACGGTCATCCTGGATTCCTCATTTCCTATCATACTTTTCATCCAATCCTTCAGAAAATTGAATAAGCTCCAAACTCAAAATACAGTATTATCCAGACTCTGACCATTGGCTGTTTTAGTTATTTACTCCTTCATTGTCTGTCTTCTAATAGAATGAAGGCTTCCTTGTCTGTTTTCTTCACTGTTGTATCCATGGTGCATAGAATGTTACCTAACATATAATTGGCATTCCATAAATATTTACTAGGGGCACCTGAGTAGCTCAGTGGTTGAGCATCTGCCTTTGGCTCAGGTCATGATCCCGGGGTCCTGGGATCGAGCCCCATGTTGGGCTCCCTGCTCAGCAGAAGTCTACTTTTCCCTCCCCCTCACCCCCCTCTCCTTGCTCGTGCTCTCTCTCTCTCAAATAAATAAATAAAATCTTTTAAAAATTGTACTAAATTAAACCAAGGGCCATACCTACAAGGATGGCTTGTAAAGTACATATGTGAAGTGGTATAGTATCCACCAGAGTGTCTTTCTGTGTTCAACTAAACATTCAGAAACACAAGACTGCCAAGACCATGCTGGGCACCAGC
>NW_023330523.1:0-87191 GCF_011100685.1 Canis lupus familiaris
CACCATGTTTTTTATTCCTCACCATCTCCGCACACTGTCTCTAGGGCACCCCGTGCTCCATGAATAAAGTCTAGTGCTAACAGTGCACACTTCCTGGTGCCGTAGCTTTGTGTGTTCTTTAACATTCTGGTGCAGATTTCTCTTGTCACTTGTTTGTTTAAGAATTTTCTTTCCACTCTAGTGTGATGCTGCTTTTATGCTTTCTTAACTCTGAAACCATGAGACTTCTGGCCGAGCAAGGATTTCCTGGGACTCCAAGACAGTGAGGTTGCCTGGGATAGTCTGCTCTCGGAGCTGCTCCTGGGGCAGCCTCCTGTCCCCTGCACAGGGGTCCCTGAGCACAGGACAGTCAGCCAGAGTCCCTGCCCTTCCTCACTTCCAGCTTCTGTGATGACACTTGATATTTGTACTTTGTGATCATAGCCATTCTAACAGGTGTGAGGGGATATCTCATTGTGGATTTGATTTGCATTTCCCTGCATTTCAGATAAACAACAATAATTTTGTAGTTTATGTCCAAATACCACATAGCACTTTGGACTTGTTTTTTTCCATGGAACCTGGCAATCCTATGTGAGGCTGCCTTCTTCCTTGAGGAGCAAAAGACATTATCTAGCAAATTAATTTTCTAAGGAGCACACACATCCACTCACACACACATACACATCTTTATACTTTTGAGGAGAGTCGATTATAGGCCAACACAATTTTTTATTTCTTCTAATAAAACTGATTCAATTATTATCAGATTTGCTCAGCTATTTAAAAAAGTCCAACATGAGGGATGTCCAAAAAGCCTGACTAATCATCATCTGTTGACTGAGTACTAAGATGTGCCTACCAGAAATTATTTTCAGGGAAACAAAAATAAAGTTAATGCTTCAAAAGGGACCTGACTCCATATCTGATACCTGCTGGGTGCTCTGCATGTAGTGACTGAGCTTGAAATGCCAGGTCTACCCGATGAGAGAGGCACACAGTAGAGAGGAGGGGTGGGGGTTCTAATCCAGCCTCAGCTACTCATGGTCCTGTCATACTGAATGAGTCACCTGCATTTGGGGAGCTGTTTTCTCATTTTTAAAGATAAGAATTAATGATGCTTCTGGAATGGGGGCTTTTGTTTTCATCCTGAAGTGTCTTATATTCTGTGATTCTCTAGAGAAGTATGAATGTGCAGGATGCTACCTATGACTTGGTTTTTAAAATGGGAGTGCTAAGGGCACCTGGTGGCTCAGTCAGAGAAGTGTCTGACTCTTGATTTTGGCTCAGGTCATGATCTCGGTGTTGTTGGGATCCAGCTCCACTTCAGGATCTGTGCTCACCAGGGAGTCTGCTTGAGATTCTCTTCCTCTCCCTCTGCCCCTCTTCCCACTCTCTCTCTCTCTTCAATCAATCAATCAAGCAATCAATCTTTAAAAAAGAAGAAAAAATGGAGGTACTGATCTAACAAAAGAGAAACTTTTTTTAAAAAAATATTTTATTTATTAATTCATGAGACACAGAGAGGGAGAGAGGCCAAGACATGGGCAGAGGGAAAGCAGGCTCCATGCAGGGAGCCCAATGTGGGACTCGATCCCGGGACCCCAGGATCACGACATGAGCTGAAGGCAGACGCTTTAACTGCTGAGCAACCCAGGCATCCCAAGAGAAAAATTTTTAAGAAAAAAAATGTGTATTCAATACAAAGTGTTATAAACACATAAATTAAAGATAAAAGAAAGAATAGTTTATTCACAGTCTTCATCAAAATATATCAATGACTTTCCTCTTTTGGATTTTCCGGGCTTATCCAGTTTATTAGGAGTTGACGTTACATGTACATTCAATTTATTCTCTGTGACCTAGTGAAGAAGTCAAACTGCATTAGATCTCAGAGTCATGGTCAGAAGGGAGCGGTCCCAGGTCCGGGAAAGCAGGTGAGAGAGAGAGAGAGAGAGAAAGAGAGAGAGCATGCTTGTTCATGGAGAGGGGGGTGCAGAGGAAGAGGGAAAGACAGACTCCTGGCTGAGCAGGGGGTCAATGAGGAGCCCTATTCCAAGATCCCGAGATCCTGACATGAGCTAAAAGCAGCTGCTTAATTAACTGGAGCCACTCATGTGCCCCATGATTTCCCTGTTCTGAATAGGGTTTCAGATATGCAACCCCAGCCAATCAACCTAAGTCAAATACTCTCTCCTCATTCCCTGACTGACCTGCTGGCTTTCTGAGGAAATCCCTGACCTCCCAGCTCATCCTGCCTGTTCCCTCTGGGCTGCTTCTAAGGCTCTACAAACTCCCTGTTGCCCTGAATCCCTGGGCAGAGTGCTCCACCGTTGTGAGGCCTGAACTCCAAATCCATGGATTGTTCTCCTTTGAGCAAAGGACACCACACTCTACACACTAAATGGTTTTACTTCTGGCATTTGACAAACCCAGGAGAGTATTTGGCTGGAGGTTGGACACAGATTAGGTGGGTCATGGCCAACAGGTGTTGAGCCTTTAATGTCAACAGTGTTTGAAGACAAATGGAAACAGTAATTGATGAGAGAAACAGAGTTTTGAAGGCTGACAACATAAAAAAAATATTTCCATAAAAACAATAGAGGGGTTGTGGATTATCCCCCAATTAATAAGATTCTCTTATTGGTAGAAATCTAGAAAAAAAAGAAAAACAAAGATTTTACCCAATTTCTCACCATCCACATTGCTCACCTCCTATATTGCGGTGAGTTTTATACACTTTCTACTTGTTTTATTGTGCAGATGTCACTCCCATTGTCACTCTCTTTTCCATATAATGTTTTAGCACAGCTGCCTTAGACACCTGCTGGGGCTGGTAGTAGGTGTGAAGGACCCTAAACTCCCTGCCCTAGTCAAGTCTCCTTCCTGGCCATCCCCACAGCTTTCTCTCTCCAGGCTGACAGGTTACATTAGCATAATTAATTACCTTACAACCAGGAGGCCCTGGTGTACTTGGGATAATAGAAAAGGAACTTTCATTTCAGCTGGAAGTCAACGCTACCTTTACTTCTCAAAGCTCCATTTCAGATGCATTCCTCAGCTGACCCTTCCTGAGGCCCTGCCTTTACCATTTCTGAGCATCTGACCCTGGAACTGTAGCACCTGTGCCCCTGGCTCAATGCAGGTGTCTTCCTTTGGCCACACACACGCACACACACCTGATTTTCCAAAACTGGAATATTTTCTATGATCGTACACTATGAGGCCCCTAGAAAACATCTATTGCAACCAGCCCCATTTTGATGTAAAACAACAATCCCGAACATTTCTTGAGCATTTTCTATGCATCTGGGACAGATGTATGCTTTGCTCACATTCCCTGATTACTCTGCGTGCCACCTTTCGACATCTGAGGAAAAGGAGGAGAAACATCCTGCCCAAGACTACACAGCTATCATGTTATGTTAGGGCATTTAAATCTTCTTTAAAAAAAAAAGATTTTATTTATTCATAAGAGACACAGAGAGAGGCAGAGACACAGGCAGAGGAAGAAGCAGGCTCCATGCAGGGAGCCCAACGTGGGACTCGATCCCTGGTCTCCAGGATCAGGCCCTCGGGTAAAGGCAGCGCTAAACCGCTGAGCCACCCAGGCTTGCCCACATTTAAATCTTCTAATGAGATCTCTGGGAGAAATGCTCCAATGCTAGCTCAGGGGGGCAGCTGTCTTTTCAGCAGGGATCTCTGCTCCGTGCTCATCCCTGCCTCCCAAGCAGGCTGCACACCCATTCCTCAAGCAGGTTGATGCAATCAACCCTGGGTTACACCTGGGGCACTCCGCCTGCCATGTGTCCCTGCGTGCTACTCCCTATGGGATTATGGGACCAGATTCCCTGGACCTTTATTTTCTCCTCTGTAAAATGAAGAAAGGGCCCAACTTTGGAGAGGTCACCTCTGAACACTGGGATCAGGATAGTTTTTTTTCTAAGTCATTTCCATATTCCCTCAATTGTCTCAATGAAAACTTGTATTGCTTTTGAATTTTATTTTAAATTTTATTTTTAGAAGAATTCACATTTTAATATTAAAAATTGCTGGATATTACTGAAGACTTAGACACCACTCATGAAATCTGATGGTTAGAAAGGCTTGTACCTGGCTCTGTTTTGACCACTATTTCTCTCCTCTTCTTTTTTTTTTTTTTATAAAGATTTTATTTATTTATTTATTCATGAGAGAGAGAGAGAGAGAGAGAGAGAGGCAGAGGGAGAAGCAGGCTCCATGCAGAGAGCCCGATGTAGGACTCGATCCCGGGTCTCCAGGATCACACCCTGGGCCAAAGGCGGCGCTAAACCTCTGAGCCACCCGGGCTGTCCTCTCTCCTCTTCTCAAATAACTTTGGCTTCTTTTACGAAACAAAATCTAGTTTTCTCTCCGGATTCCAAGTGACTCCATCTGCCAAGTTAGATACAAAGTTCATGCTTGATGAGCTCAGAGAAGCTTCTGGGTCAGAGTGTGTCTTTCCCCCTGTATAGAACAGATACCAAGTACTACAGCAAGTGGCACAAATAGTCTTCTTATTAATACTGTACTGTGACTTCCTTGCTTTCTTTGCATTTCTTTTGTCCACATGCAGATGCAGGAATGAGATCATCTTGTGCAGAATTTAACACATTGCTCCACACAAACTGAATTTCCTTTAGCAAGGTTGTTTGGCACTTCTATTGCCTGAAAATGTGATTTGTACAGTTCATGGAAGGTTGCTAAAAATCAGCCTCATGTGATCTTCATCTGGAGACTGAGAAAAAAACAGATTTTCAAATAGAGCTCTGTGTGTCCCCTATTTTGGGGGATGGGGTGGATTTTCCTCCCAAAGGACAAGAGTGGATGCTGACAGCACAAATGTTGGATTCTGCAAAAGCTTCTGTTCTTCACCCCTCCCAGGATTGACATTACACATTTATCCACCCTGCTCTGTGCCTCAGGAGACTAACCACTATGGATTCCACTAATGGGCATCTTTGCTCTGATTACCATTGAATGTTGGCCAATGGAAGTTAGAGTTCAAAGAACCATGATGGTGTCACCTGACAAAATCATTCCTTTTTGGGCATCAGATTTCCAAGCCTGTGGATCCAGGGCCTGGGAGAAAATAATTCTTCTAGTGAATTAATTGGTATAAAAGTGAATGGCCACTCCCACCTGCACCTGTTGGTTCCTGAGCATATACCTCTGGCTCTGGGGTAGATGGCTTTATGTATTGGCTCCGGGGAATGATGCAGATCATCTGTCAGGAAGAGAACCCTGAGCTCCCTCTGTGTCCCCTTCCCAGTCTCGGGCTGATGCTTCATTGACTGCTTCCAAATAGCAACCAAAGAATAAGGAAAACCATCCATGCAGTCTTAATTCTCAGGGCAAGGTAAAGAAAGGTAGACAGTCCATCTGGAGATGCAAAAGAGTGAATTCAAGCAGACATTAAAATAAATGGGTTATATTTGCCCATGAATAAGGAAAACAGTATGGAGACTTGGGAGAAATTTTTATCTAGTTCATTTCATGTCACGTTCCACAAAAGCACCAAGGTCCCATCTCAAACACAATAGAATTTACTCTGTTCCTTCAGTAACAACATGGGAAACTGGAAAAGTATTGAGAGATTGTTATTAAATGCTGTTCTTTTCTAATTGATGAATTTAACAGAGAGGAACATGTAATTTATTTATAATGCTTTTGTTCTTCAGTTAAATCAGGGATTCCCAGATATTTGTCAAGTTATTAGGTAAGTCATCAATACCTAAGTAGAATAAAATAAAGAGACCTATGAGTAGATACATGATTGTAGTGCTTTATGAACCAATATTGTGATGAACCCAATTCTGCCTCCTCGATATTCTTTAATACAATAAAGAAGTATGCATTAGTGAAACAACCCCAGCTCTTACTAAATGACACTAGGGAAATGCCTGCCACTTTCATAATGTCAACTAAAATCCAGCCTCTCAATTATAATTGATCTATCTTTTCTGTTCTTCCTTAATCTATGTTCTTACCACCTATGAGTCAATATTTAACTGTATCAATCACAGGCTGAAGATTCCTAGTTACTCTCATTCTTTTGCCTTTATTTTTTTAATTTCTAAGTTGGAGTTACAGAGTGATTAGCAAAAATCTGCAGTTTTATTCTGAAAGTGCTAGAATTAGCATTTGTAGTCCATGGGTCAACAGATTTCCTTAATTCCTTTTCTTTGGGCAGTTGAAGAAAAATAATTAGTTTATATGTATAGAACTGAATGTGCAGTCATTCTCTCAAAGAGCTCAGATTCAATTTGAAAATAAATAAATATAATGTAAGATTCTGATAAGAATATAATACCTATTTTAGAATGAGAACTCCTTATATACTAAGCACTATATTAAGCACTTTATATACTTCATGTTGTGTTATGCCCCTGTATCGGTGGAAAGAAGAAAGAGTCTGATGGCTTCCAATTATACCTCCACAGATGTTAATCTAATCATATTCCCAAATGCCTAGTTCAACTTAATTCCTTATTGGAATGAATAAAATGGAATTCATATGCATTCAGCTCCATTGGCTGCCAGATAATGAGCAAGATGTTGTGTGTCCAGAAACACATGATCATCATAAAAATCCTGCAGATAAACCTATTTCATGAAAGAAAGAATTGAAAGAAAATTTTAAAAAAAGAAAGAAAGAATTGAAACTTAGAAAGGAACAGAAATGCTGCCGTTTCAGTTGAACTATTGGGCCACTTTAAATATCCTTATGTTTGTTAACAAGAATATACTCTGTCATTTGTGGGCAAATATGGATTGTCCCAGACCTGCTCCCCAGCCCAGCAGAGCCCAGTCAGTACAGTATGAGTCACCACTCAAGAAACGATGGCTACAGCGTCATAGTGGGCACACATCTGGAAGAGCTTACTTTCTGGACAGTCTGCCCCAGGACCCTTCCTGCTAGTAGAGTGGTAAAGGCTAAAAAATCACATATCTTTTCTGTTTTGTGAACTTGCTTTAGCGGAAAGTATCATAGGTCAACTGCAAGGAGAGCACGCAAAATCCCATAGCTGGACTTGAAATGGACGGAGGGCAGGCACATGACTGAGGTCATAGACATGACTGTGAGGGCCAGGTGTGGCGCCAAATGAAGGAAGATGAACACAGGTGCTGCTGGTATATAAGTGCTCCCAAGCAGGACCTTTGTCTCTGGTGTCTGTGACTTTGCCTGGGTCTGCACATGCCTTGTCTCTAGTGCAACCTCCATACACACTTGCTGAATTGATGTGTGAATAACTGAATCTCAGGAAGCAAAGCAAATTCAGAGTAATGAGTCCTAAAATTTGAAATATTCTAGAGCTTCAGGAAGGAGTAATACACACACATATATTATTATGATATAATGGTACATAATATATATTATACTATAATAAGTATATACAGAAGAAATACAGTATCTGGTTTAAGAACATGGTTTCCAGATCTAGAACCTCTGGTGCAAATTACTATTTTGCCATGTATGTCAGACCTTTGATAAAACGTCTGGAGTGTCAAAAGCCCCCATTTTCGTATCTGAAGGATGAGGACAATAATAAAAGCACCCACTCAGTAGGCTTTGTGAAGATTAAATGAGATAATGGAACCAATGTGTTTGTAGCACAGTGCTTGCTGTGTAGAATGACTGCAATATTGTGAGCCATTTATGTTATATGAAATGAAGAAAATAAAATATCTATTTTCTCAAGGTGTTCAAAATTATAAATAAATGATAAATTCTGCCTTTGTTTTCTTCTCTGTTTGATCTAATTAATGAAGAGGAAGCACCTTTTTCCAGGAATGTGTCTGAAGTGGTCATTTATCTCCCTGCTTGGCTCCAGCATCTGAAACCTTCGTCTACGTCTGGGGAGTTCTTCATCTTATAAGTCGTAGTGAAAGAATGAATTCATTCCCACTATAGGAAGGAAAAATGTCAGATACTGTTTCTCAGCTTTCCTTGAGCTAAAGTCAAGTGGAAAGTGTGGGCTCCCCCACAACTGCCACCCCTTCAAACACACACACAGAGGATCTGGATGGAAATGCCTGGCAGCAATGGTGGAGCAGGGGACCTCCCTCCAGAGTGATAGTAAGTAGATGCCCCTTCTCTGTCTTCTCATCATCCTCATTCCCAGGAGGAAACTTCTTGCAGAGGAAGAGCCAGTCCTCTTAGTCATAGGACATCGGCACTGGTCTACTGTCCTCCACCTCAACATTCAACTGTCCAGTGTGGATCACTTCAGAAATGGTATTTATTGGAAAACAGAGCAAATAGGGCAACTGTCTCAGAAGGAAAAATGAGCCCTCCTGGCTTTTTCCGCTCTCTTTTCCACAGGAAGTACCCCAGTTGGAGTTTGCATCAGTTCCAAGTGGTATGTGACAGAGCCACACATGAGTTTTAGGGAGAACTGCTTTGTTTTAATACATGCAAATACTTAGAGAAAACTATATAGAAATCATTAAAGGCAAGCAAAAAAGCTTCGCTTAAGAAAGGATGGAAGAAAAGAAGAATGTGGAAAAATCAATGCAGACAAATAAAATATCAATAATATGTTACTGATTTTCCAGGTTACTACTTCAAAATGGTCACCAAAGCATTTTCACAATGCGAGTGGGGCAAGGAAAAATGGTTGACAGCATGGGAAGGTTAAATTTAAGACATGATAGTAGTAATAATAATATGTAATTATTCTCAAAAAATTCCTATATTCCAGAACCTGTGCTAGTGGTTACAATAAATCTGAAATAGTCTCAGCATTTAATGTGCATTAATTTCCGAGATAGAATTATTATCACATCTGCTTTCAGGTGAGGATTTCGAGACAGGAAGAGATTAAGAAATTTGCAGCAGTTCAGACAGCTCCTGAGCAACAGAGATAAACGTCCATAGCTTCAGATATTAAAAACTACTTCAGTGACATGGGGAGATGCTCAGAATACGAAGTGAGCTGAAACAAGAATACAAAACCCTGTGCATATTGTCCCTGTAACTCATCAATGTATTTGTAATCCACAAGATAATATTCATACCCATGTATCTGCAGAGGAGAAATGTGAAACTAGTATTGGTCCGTTTTACAACTAAAGAAATTAGAGCTTAAAGAATGTAGGCTTCCCGTTCAGCCCAAGGCAGTAGTAAGTCCATGCTGGAATGAGCTGGACTAATGGGCCCTGAAAGGTTTAAGGACTGCAATTCCTTGCGGGAACACTAGGGAGCTGGATGAATTAAGATTGGAGCAAAGCCCTCTTGCTCGGAGGTGTGGAGATTGGTGCCAGCATGATGTCATCAGGATAGAGCTCTGAATTCACTGAGGCTGAGAGATGGGTCATATGGGGCCACCGTTGATTCTCCCTGTGAATGAACAGAGAGCCTGACAAGACCAGAAGATCTAACTTATGTGTACATGTACATGTGTGTGTATGTGTGGCTGTGTGTAAGTTCTCTTTCCGTGTTCTCACTTCTGAGCATGTTAGCTCCTGTAACCCATACCACCTAAATGTTCTGTTGCAGTATTATTAGCAAGCACGTCTGACTCCCCAGGTAACTGAAGTACTAAGGCATTTAATGACTCGTCCAGGTCCCAGAGCAGGTACACAGTGAGGTGGCCAAGAAGGGGAGGGACACACATCAGCTGGCTCCTCTTGACTATTGCACTAAACCACTTCTTCACTGCAGGACAATACAAAGAACAAGACATTGTCCCCCACAGTGGAGACAGACTGATATCGAACATTAACCCACACAAATTATTATGATGTGTGAAGCATATGTGCAGGACTTGAGTGATTAGGTGTCTTCAGAGAATAACTAAAATGTCAAGAAATTATCAATTGATTTTTTAAATATAAAACAGGGAAAAGACCCTTATTTTTAATTTCTAATAATAGAATCTGCAGTGGGATTCTTGTAGGAATAATGATCTCTCCTTGCAATTTTCCTGGAGAACTATTCGTCTTAATGATGAATTCCCCAAAGAACATCAACATACTCATTCACTCTGTCTCCTATTTGAAGGCCCCACAGTTTATTGCTCAGCTTTGAGATCAACTGGGGGAAAGAAGGATTTGCAGGCCAGGTACACATGAGAGGTGGAATGAGATATATGATCCTTCAGTTCTTCTTCTCCCACCTCAGTTGGGTTCATATTCTTTGATTGTCATTTTAACCCATGACGGTTTCTTATTGGGGGGACCATTGCTTTCTTGAGCCTGAACAGAACCATCTATATTTTTTATTGGAGGCTAGAACCTGAGTGGAATACAGCGAGTATAGGAAGATGAACAGGTTCCAAAAGGAATGCATGGAAAGTGTGCATTCCTCTTCTCAAGGAATCTTTGCTACACTATTTTGCTTCTCAAAATATCTTTGCTAAATGCTTTTTCTCATGTCACATACAGAAGAGCAGTGTACCTTCATAATATAGTGTCTTCAGATAACAGACTTCAGGAGACAAAAGTTATATCAGCTTTTCAATATGAGCACTAGAAAAATTAGTGAAAATTAATGATAAACAAATGGAAAGAAGCGATTAATTTATCTTGGATTCAAATGATAGAATACTATGAAACCATTAAAAATGGCATTTTTAAGATTGATTAATAAAAGTGAAATGTTTCCATTCAAATATCAAAAAAACTAAATAAAGTTCAAATGACTGTATTTTAAATCTCAAATATGTAAAAGTCTCTCTTGGTGGAAGAAAGAAAATGAAAGGAAATATTTGAGTTTTAAGATAACCTTTTTGTCTGTCAGAGAGAATGCGTTATTTCCTTCCTTCTATTGACTTTACATTTTCAAAAAAAAAGTACTACAAGAATTTTCACAATGAAAATATTATTTCCCAAGATCAGTTTTTGTTTTTCAATAATTATAAAAATACAAATGGAAAACTTAGAAAGGATGTATTATTGCCATGCACAGAATATGCTTTATGTTTATTATCATTTATCAGGTATGCATACTTCATGTTCATTCTCAATTTTTTTTTTAAAGATTTTATTTATTTATTCATGATAGTCACACAGAGAGAGAGAGAGAGGCAGAGACACAGGCAGAGGGAGAAGCAGGCTCCATGCACCGGGAGCCCGATGTGGGATTCGATCCCGGGTCTCCAGGATCAGCCCCGGGCCAAAGGCAGGCGCCAAACCGCTGCGCCACCCAGGGATCCCCATTCTCAATTTTAGACTGGTAATAGTACTCTCTCAAGTTTGAAAGGATATTTATTTCAGCAATTACAGATGTGAGAACTGAGACAAAGAAAGATTAAATGCCTCAGCCCACATCCAAAAGGGGTAAGTACCATAGGATGCTGATTTTCATAAGCCATTAGTGAGGATATTCACAAAAAAGTTGGTAAGGCTCTGATAAATTTTCAATATCTAGAGATAACTAAATGTGTTAAAAGGCAGATGAGGGAGTTTAATTATCCATAGTCATGAAAAATACTGTTCTCATAGATGATTTAAAGATGTATAGTATTGCTTACAGTAATAAGTTAATCAAAAGAAGAGAATATAAAGTCAAATATGCAACTCTCACTTTAAAATGTATATTTATATATAAAACACCAAGCAATCCTATTGCTTGTCATAAATACATAGAGAAAATTCAAAGTAAAAGTAAGTCATGGGTACCTTATATTGTCATTTTTATACCTCATTTTACTCAGATTTTCCTTAAGAACTACTGTTACTTATACGTGTTCTCATATTTACCAGATCTGTGTCTTTGCATAAGTCATTTCTCTCTGCCAGCGTCCTCATTTGTGAAATGGAGGTTAATCATAACAGCTGTTATGTGACTGCAGAGGTGATTAGGTAAAATAGTACAAGAAAATGTTTAGAACAATGCCGGACATATTACAAGTCCACAATGCACATTAGATGTCTATTAATTGTAAAGCTTTTCACTACACATGAAACATAACATTGCTTTGAGAACTATCCTGCGTGTGACATCATGCTCATGAGAGAGTTGCAAGGTTCAGGACAAGTAGAAGCTGGTTTTCAGAGGCTTTTCTGACCCATGTATCCCCAGAAATTTCAGCCTAGTCCCTTCTTGGAAGCACCCAGGTTATAAATGAAATCTGATTTCTCTGAGCCCTAATCTGCCTGGTGACATCTCAATCAACGTTAAAAAACCCAAAAATACTCCAGTGGAGTATTTTCAATAACATCACATGCATATTCAATAACATCAATGAAATATTTCAGGGTCTTATTGTTGTTCTTTTGTGCTGTGTTACAGAAAAGGAAGATCAAATTTCTATCTGAGTCTCGAATCAACAGCAAATCAGAGACAGGTAGACATGGGGGCTGAAGCCAGTAGGCCTGTCCTCATGTTACTGAGCAATGTTTCTGCAGCATAAGATTCCAGGGGGTTGGCTGAGTGGGTGTGAAAACCATCCTGCCCCTGGCCAGAAGACATATTTGTAACAGGAATTTCTTTCCAGATTGAGGGCCCTCTTACCTCATCTGCCCAGCATACATAGGGCACAGGAAGCCTCAGAATTGCTTGTATCTGTGGCAGATCATGAACAACCCGAGGGAATTATCTAAGCCACCACTTCTTCTGAGAAACCTGAATTAGCCTCATCCTCCTGCTGCTGACCTGACAAGTCCTGCTAACAGGGACCTCACTTCTTACCTTGTTGCTGGGAAATCAGCCAGGCCACAGGATGCCCCTGCTGGAAGCAGTCATCTTCTCATCCCTCTTGAGTCTGTGAGTTGCCCCTGGTCACTTCAGTCTGCAAGAGAGATTCAAGAAATTCTTTATTGTTGCCTTTTTCTGTATCATTTGTTCATGAGAATTTCTCTTCTTTGCCTGAAGTTGGCCTTGGGCGGGTGACGTTGGAGCAACCTGAATTATCAATTTCCAGAGAAAGAGATGAGAGTGTCCACTTACCTTGGAAACTGTCCACTGAGGACTCTAACAGTGAAGTCATGCAGAAACCAGTGGCAGAAACCAGATCAAGGAGAGGATATCTATCATTCACCTCAATAAAGCTTGCTTATGATTGCAGAGGTGAGAAGACAACAAACTTAGACTTCAATTTTGAAAATAAATTTCTTAGAGGAAGATGAGTCCATGTACTACTATACCTGCCAGATTTGGATCTGTAGCACCAGAATTGCCAAGAGAAGTTGCACAAGAACCATCCTCAGATCTGGACCCATGTCTTTTTCAATATGGCAACCAGAAAGGCTACACAGCTGAATGGCAATCTGACCCTCTCCTCTGCAGTATTTCCTGAATTTTCTAGCAAGACGTTGTAGATTTTGCTCGCACACTGATCCGCACGGGATATCATCAATTATGGTACATACTAATGAAGTTTGATCCTATTTCCTACTAAATTCAGCTGTCTAGGAACTCTGAAAACACAGATGGTTTAGAGAAAAATCCATTTGTCTTCTAATTCACTGTAGAGACAAAGAATTCTACTGTTAATGAAGACAGGAGAGGGGCATATATATTACACAAATATTTCTTGCTGTTATTACTTGCGATTTTATTCATGGATATTATAGTTTTTCAGAGGTAGAATATTACTACCCTGTTAGCCATACTGAAGGAATCTATGGACCATTATGCCCATAAGTAAACAATCACTTATTTGGTGTAAAGGAGAGACTAAGTTATAAGTTCTGTATCCTAGAGGTAGAAGCAGCACCTCACTCCACATTCAGGGATCAATAATGAGACAAAACCACCATTGCTCCATTGGGACAGGCCCCTGAACACATCAAGTGCCCCCAACATGGCAGATATGCCTCTAAGACCATGTTTTCTAGGGTTCTGCAAAGAAAAGAAACATCCCCAATGAGATGCAGGATGGGTATCTCATCAGATGATTAAAATGATCAGATGATTAAAATGAAGGATGATACAGCCTCCCTTAATCTCAAGAAAGGAAAGATAATATCTCTTACAAATTAATAAAATAAAGAATATTAATAGAGAATTTAATTCTGTAATTAGTAGGTGGATGGTTATGAGTTTTCAAAAAAACAGTGGAACACACAGGTAATATGTGAGATTATCAAAACTCCTCTCCCATCTCCTTAGCGTCCACTTTCAAATGATGAGGAAAAACCTTTACCTCAGAAAAATTTGGTATTTTTGATAACTTGGATTATCTGACCACATAACTGCCATGCCTGTATTTTACCCGTAGTTCCTGAAATCAGGACAGCACCTTCATTCTCTGTTTTCATTCTAAGAATCATGTGGTGCTATCAAGTGCAGAGATGCTATGGAAAGCAGAATGAATTACTCCCGTAGCAGTGTCAGTCCCTTCCCAGGGACAAAGTCAGGATCTTGTATCCCACACCCTATCCATCGTGATTCTTGACTGGGGTTGGGTCCCAGCGGGAGGAACCCGAGGGTCTCAAAATGGCCTCACGTGGCCCCTAACATATCTACAGAAACAAAGGTAAGAAAACCCCTGAAAATAATGTAGAGTCAGAGAACAAGAATCCTTTCCAGAAAGAAGGGAATGAAAAGAGGGATTAAGTTTCTCACAGTATCTATGCAAAATACTTTCACAGATTATTTCATTTAATCCTCTAAAGAGCAGCATAGAATCTGATGAGGTGGCTGCTTGAGGACTGATCTCAGGAGATAGAGTCACCTTGACTTTTCAACATACAATAACCATTAAACACTACAATGATGATCAGTAAGGAAAGGGAAATATTATCTGTGTGGCTTTGAAGTGACAAGATTCTACATAGCTGTAAAAACCATGTTTTTTGAAAGATTATATGTAAAATTTACAAATTTACTGAAGGCCAAAGCAAGTCTCCCTCCATCTAGGCCTTTGTGAGCATTTCTAAGGTGTGCATATTAAGTTCCATGGGGCCCAGAACATGTCTCCCCAAGAGAAGACTTGATCAAGATGGAGAGCCCAAGGTGGAGTCCGTATTTTCAGCACTCCTGTAGTCAATATTTTATTGGTTTTTACATTTAATGATGAGATTGTTTACATAAAAATTTAAAATGTAACTGTATATATGACACTTAAAATGGCTAGGTAGTTATATTTTCCTATCTAATAGAATTACTACATTGTATCTCTCAAAAAACCCCAAAACTAAAAAATTACAATTACCCATAATGGTAATAGTGATTATCATAGAACAAGGTTTCCACAAACTGCGCCCATGCCATGCACACTTTATAAATACAGTTTTATTGAAACACAACCTTGACCATATGCTTACAAATAGTCTATAGCAGTTTGCACTACAATGGCAGGGTTGGGTAGTTGCAACAGACACCCACAAAGAAAACCTAAAATGTTGACCATTTGGCCCTCTACAGAACATGTTCGTCAATCACTGCCCTGGAATGCTATACTGCAGAGTGATTTTTATTTTTATTTTATGTCTCTCTATTCCTCAGGGTTTCCTCAATAACCCTTTGTTACATATCCATCCTCCCCATTAACTGTCTTACTCTGGATAAATGACTTATCTTTGATTCATTTCCCTCATTTACAAATGGAAAATATAGTTATATTTACCTGAAAGAACTGCTGAGAGAGAGGTAACTTAAATAATACATTGAAAGTTCCTACAAATGGTTGGAACATGTATAATGCTCACTATATTGAGGGGTTACATTGCTTACATGGGTTATTGTGGCATATTTGAAAATAATATAACAAAATATGAAACAAAAACCATAACCTATTCTTTTCTTTTTTATTTTAAATTATAGAAATAAGTGAAATAGAAAAAATTTTCTTTCAGAGATTTCTGATAGAACACCTACCCCTGACATTCCTGGAACACAAACATCCCTATTCATTTCATAACTGTCTATGACTGCTTTGGAGCTATAGTAGGAAAGGCAATGAATCACAACAGAGACAATAGGGCCAAACAGCTTAAATAAAATATTTATCTGGACCTATACAGAAAAAAATTTGTCAGGGGTGTCTGGATGGGTCAGCCAGTGAAATGTCTGCCTTTGGCTCAGGTCATGATCCCAGGGTCCTGAGATCAAGCCCCATATTGGGCTCCCTGCTCAGCAGGAAGTCTGGTTCTCCCTCTCCCTGTATCCCCTGCTCATGCTCTCTCTCTTGCTCTCTCTCTATATCAAATAAATAAGTAAAATCTTAAAAAAAGAAAAAAATTTTGCAGTCCCTCCTATGCAAGAAAGAATAAAGGAATGGGTTTGTAACTATAACTAAAATTCAAAATGCAATAAGAAAATATATTGACAAATTTTAATACATGAAGACAAAAACAAAGCTTGCATGACAAAAAGCAGCAAACGTGAAATCAAAGGACAACAAACAAACCATGAGGAAATATTTGCAACCTGTATAGCAGATAATGGCCAACGATCTCCACAATGAAAATGCATTTAAAAAATGGAGGCAAAACATCTAAAATAGCAAAGACATGAAAAGCCAATTAATGAAGAGAAATATAAAAATAACTCTTAAACATATAAAAAGTGCAAACTTCACCATAATAATGTAAAGTAAAACTACATTGGGATACCATTTCCCTCTCATGAGACTGGCAATAATAAAAGTTTGACAATACATTCTGTTGGTGAAACTGTGGAAGAAAACCGGCATTCTTACACATTGCTGGTAATGATGTGAAATACAATTCTTTTGGGGTGGAATTTAGAAATATCTAACAAAAGTTCATATACCTTTCAATCTAGCAAAAACACTTTTAGAAATTCACTCTGAAGGCATAATTTCAACATTATGAACATATATATGCATAAAGATATTCACCATGTAACTGTAAAATGTTGGAAATTACATAAACATCCAGACATAGGAGATTGGTTGAATAAATGTCACATGCATATAATAGAGGATTATACACTGTAAAACAGATGTGAGATACCAAGTCAAATGTATTGTACATATTAGGAATTCACAATTGGATATTTAAATTTAAAAATAGGACCATTTGCAATAGCAACAACAATATCAACAAATCTATAGAATACTTAGAAAAAATGTATTAAAATATGAAGGATTCATATGCTGAAAATGATAAAACTTTAATGGCAGAAGTTGAAGAAGAACTTAATAAATGGACAGGTATACCATGTTTATAGATTAGAATACTCAATATTGGATTAAAATCTCAAAGTCCATTCTTCTAGTTCATGAGTTGTACAATAGATAATAGAAGCCTTCAGATTAATAAGCCTCTTACTAATAAACCCCTAATTCTATGTCCTTAACCCAGTCAATTCTGGAGCAGGTTAAGTTTAGGCATTTTTTATTAAAAAGTTTTTAAGATGTCAAACATTCTCTAAAAGGGAAATAGATTCAATATAATCCCAATAAAAATCCCAGGAGGAATTTCATAGAATCAATAAACTAAAAAAAGAATTCAATAAAATGTTTACAAAATTCATATAGGAATGCAAAGGACAAAGCATTACCAAATCAGTTTTAAAATGTTTAAATACTTACTATTAAGCCTTATAATCAAGACATTGGAGTATTGGCTAATGCATAGATGCATAGATAAGAGGAACAGAATTCAGAAATGGGGAAACCCATAAGGGATTAATTTCTAACACAGTGCCAAGGAAATTCAATGAACAAAGAATAGACCATTCAACAAATGGTATTGGATCAATTGTTCACCTGTGTGAAAAAAAACTAAACCTCAGTTTATACTAAACGTCATATATGCAAACTAATTAAAATTGGATTATAGGTCTAAATGTAAAATCTAAAACAATAAAACTTCTAGATAAAAACACAGAAGGAAATCTTTGTGACTTTGAGTGAAGATTTCTCATTCAGACACAAAAAGCAAGATCATAAAATAAATATTTGATAAATTAAACTTCCTCAAAATTAACATTTCTGTTCTTTGCAAAACTAAAAAAAGGAAGAAAATGGAAAATTTTAAGTAAATGGAAAGAAAACCCACAAACTAAAAGAAAATATTTTCAAAATATCTATCAGAGAAAAGACTGGTATTCAGAATATGGAGAGAAATATCAAAACTCAAGAAGAAAAAAAACCCAATTAAAATATGGAGAAGAGAAATAATGGCAATTTGGGCAAAAGTCATGTGAAACTTACTTCTCTCCTGTTTTTGATAGAAGAATTTTATTGTAAATGAGACTTTTAATTAAAGAAAAAACAAAAGCAGAAAAACAGGAAAGAGCACCTGCTGGTACCCAGAGATGTAGAGAGCTGGAAATGGCACAGCTCCCATCTAATAATAACATCCAAAAAGACAGGACAAATGGAAAATCTGTGACTTTGTTTGAAGCCATCAAAGAACAGAAGTTGCAGGGTACAGTGACTTCCTCACACATTGAAGACAGGCACTTGCAGAGAGAAACAGGATGTGAGCATTTTCTCACCTTGGACAGACGTTGTCAAGCATATCCACCTGGTCAGAAGATTAAAGTAGAATTGTTAATGAAATAATAAGTGCTGAGTATAGACTAGTGGGAGAGTGTGAAGCCAGAGGAGAGAGATATATATGGTATTTCCCAACACCATTTAAGCTTCTTCTCCAGGAACACCATAAAATTCTTGCAGAGAAGATCAGGGACAATCCAGAAAGAACTTACCCCTTGGTGCTGCAGGAGGGTATGAACAGCTACTGCTGAAATCCACCCAGACCTCATCTACCCCCATCATCACTGTAGGAAACAAGTTATTTCATTGTAGGGGAAGGTTCTGGTGGAATCGCACTGCAGTTGAAGGAACACAAAGGAGGCAACCACAGCAACTTTGCCCAGAACCACCTCCTCTATGTCCAAAAGTAACAAGTTTCTACCTGAGGAAGGACATGCATCCAAACCACAGCCTGAAGGAGATGGGTACCTGCTGTAGCTGGGGAAGGGAGACGAGGATTGAAAATGTTCTACCTCTGGAAAAGAGGCGGGAGTATCTGGGTAGGTCACATCCTTAAGATTCAGTTTCACTGTATCTGCTTAAAATTGAGAATTAATAGAAATATCAGAGAATGTCTCCTTTCTTGACCTTCCCCCCCCCCCCCCATGCTGGCAAACCTTGGGTAAAAGTCACAGTGGAATAGAGCTAAGAGAGCTACGAGAGATAGATTTTCTCTGGGGAGCAGAACAAAGGGAAGATTCAAAGACAAGTGAAGAGACAAAGACAAGCTAAACAGGAGAATTTTTAAGTTTCTGAACTCTGACAACTACTTTGACCCTGATACATAGCAAGAACGAACTTCAATGTAGCCTAACTCCTGACCAGGGAACCCAAACACCCACACTAACGGCCTAGCAGAAAAGATGTGCTCATTTTCAAGCACAAAATAAATTTACCTCAGTATCTTCTATACCACACAACATGTTCAGCTTTCAACCAAACATTTCAGGGGCATATAAAAGACAAGGAGAAACAGTCTGAGGACACAAAGCAATCATCAGAACAGTCTGAGGACACAAAGCAATCGTCATGACACAGATGTTGGAAATATCAGGAATTTAAAATAACTGATTAATATGTTAAAGACTCTAATCTAGTAGAAAAGGTGGACGACATGCAAGACAAGACAGGTAAATTCAGCAAAAATTATGCAAAGACCCAAATGGAAGTTATGGAAAAGAACCAAAGGAAATGCAAGAATAAAAAACAAGGTAATAGAAATGAAGGATACCTTGAAAGGCTCACCAGTGGATTTAAGAGATGCAAGGAAATAATTAGTTAACATAAAGGCAGGGTACTAGAAATTACCTAAACTGCAATGGAAGGACAATGGTGGGATGGGGAGTGGACACAGAGACAGAGACAGAGATTGGTTTACAGAGAGAGGATGACACAGGGAGAAGAAGCAGATAATCACAACTCGTAGAAGAGAATTATAAGAACTACCTCCCACTCTCACTTTCTGATTTGAACCAATAAAGGACTTTAGTCCTTTAATAAGAAAATGGCTTCTTTACACTAATATCATTGGATGGTAACAACCGCATAGTGATGAGAGGAATCTACTGATAAATGAATTAGTAGCCCAGGATGTTTTATTTTTTTTAATTATACTGGTTGATTTTATTTTATTTTTTTAATAATAAATTTATTTTTTATTGGTGTTCAATTTGCCAACATACAGAATAACACCCAGTGCTCAACCCGTCAAGTGCCCCCCTCGGTGCCCGTCACCCATTCACCCCCACCCCCCGCCCTCCTCCCCTTCCACCACCCCTAGTTCATTTCCCAGAGTTAGGAGTCTTCATGTTCTGTCTCCCTTTCTGATATTTCCCACACATTTCCTCTCCCTTCCCTTCTATTCCCTTTCACTATTATTTATATTCCCCAAATGAATGAGACCATAAAATGTTTGTCCTTCTCTGATTGACTTATTTCACTCAGCATAATACCCTCCAGTTCCATCCACGTTGAAGCAAATGGTGGGTATTTGCAGGATGTTTTAGGGTAAATACTGTGGGTCCCTTTCTCGCAGTCTAGGGAGAGGTCTTAGCTGTGTGTTCAGAGCACCACTCCCTCTAGTAAATCAGCCCTCAGATTTGCTCTGTGATCAGTCCAATATTCAACCACTTGTCCTGGCAGGAGCTGGCAGGTTGCTGCTCCTACCAAAGTCATCCTGGGGGCCTCCCTGTGGAGCTGTGAGTGGCTTTACCCATGAGACATTTCATTCAATGAAGAAAGGAGATAGAAAGCATTGAAAATCAAGTCAGCCCATGTGGGCAGAAGAAAGCCTCCATGGTCATTCAAACTAAGCTGACAAATTCCACCATGACCTTGAATTCTGGACGAAGAAAAAACATGAAGTCTAGACCTCAAGCTTTCCTTCAATAGAAAACAAAATGTGGGGCAGCCCAGGTGGCTCAGTGGTTTAGCGCCGCCTTCAGCCCAGGGCCTGATCCTGGAGACCAGGGATCAAGTCCCATGTCATGCTCCCTGCATGGAGCCTGCTTCTCCCTCTGCCTGTGTCTCTGCCTCTCTCTCTCTCTGTGTCTCTCATGAATAAATAAATAAAATCTTTAAAAAGAAAAAAGAAAACAAAATGTGTACTATTTCACAAATGTCGAAATTTCACTAATTGTTGCTTTTGTTCTTTCAGATACAAGTGGAAACATTTTAATAACACGACTCTTTATATTAATTTCCAAAAAAAAAATAAGAAAAGAGTCCATGGTAATAAAACAAAGGATTTTTTTTCCCTCCAAGATGTTTCTTCATTCACAGCAGAGTATAGTAAGGTCACAGCATCTAAAGAAATAACTATAGTAAGTAATATTTAATATTCCCTGAAATTTGTGAACTTTCTACAGTAGAAACTATTACTCTATAAAATATACACACCTCTGCATGAAGTGTGGGGTTATTATCTCATTTGTTATCATATATAGTAATAAGACTTTTCTTCCAATTCTCATGATAGCTGTATAGCTCCCCACACTCTCACAAAATGTGGTGAAAAAATGTATAACTCAGAGAGAAAAACAGCTCAAGGATAGGTGTTTTTCAAGCAAAACTTAAAGGAAAAATTTGAGGTTACTGTTCCCAAGGGGAAAACAACTTTGTATTATTATAACATAGGTATTTTGGTGAGGTCTTCTGGGATCTGATAGCTCATTATATCAGAAACATAATAAAATAACAGAGACAGGTCTTACTGAGAAGGTCTTTCATTGGTCCTAAAGCAAACTTTCCTCCCCTGCCCTTGTCTTTGAGGAACAAGGGCTGCACACACAGCAAATGGGATGTGGGAAACCAGGATGGCAAATAACTTGTCCAAAGCTAGATATCCACAGAGGCAGGGCTACACACGCATATCTGAGGATCACGGAATAGCTTCCAGGAGGCTTCTTCTTTCAACAAATCAGGCAACTGGATATATTTTCAAATTTTAATTTTAATAAGGAAATTGATTTTTCTATGGGAGATAGAATTCTACAAATTTCTTCTCATTCCAAGAAAATATTGTAATCACAGAAATTATTTTTTGAATTTTGCATTGCCTGGTAAAGACTTGTGTTGCCAAATGGTAAATGTGGCTTACTAAAAATGGAGAACGTTGTTCACATTTCTCAAATATATTTCTGTTGACATGTTTGCATTTTTAGTTACTGAGGCGTGTCCTCTTTCAGAAATACAATCCCAAATTGCTGGTACAGCAAGCCTGTGAGGCAGGCCTCACAAACAGAAGGGCTTTTCCTCTGAGGCATCTCTGAGCAGTTTCACACACTTGAACACCTGGAAATCAAAACCTCTTAATTCTCTGAACACATTTCCTGGTAATTCAGAAAAGTCGTTGGTTGACCACTTGGTCCTGATCTCTTCTGTTTTTTTTTGGTTTTCTTTTTTTTCTCTCTTTGGAGCGGAAGAAGAGGAGAGAGAGGCGAGCGGGAGTGGCGGAGCGAGAGCTGAGAGGCGGGGGGGGGGTTTGGAGTGCGGGTAGGGGAGGGCGGGAGTGGCGGAGGTGATGGAGTGATTAGCGTGTAGTGCGGTTGAGTGAGGGCTGGGCATGGACGTCCTACTGCTACTTCCGTGCCTCCTTCCTTCCTTCCTTCCTTCCTTCCTTCTTTCTTTCCTTCCTTCCTCTCTTTCTTTCCTCATTTGTTCTTATCATTCCCATTTGCTATCAGCACATTTCCATAATTACTGTCTCCATGGAAAACAGACATTTTTGTCAATTGATCTGAGGAAAACTTACTAAATATCAGACGTCATGAAGCATATATTCAAATGCTTCCAAAAGAACCCAGACCAAATTGTCAGTACAAGGTTTTCATCTGCTGTCCTACCATGAAGCTCAGGAGAAAGCTGACATTTTTATAAACCTCTAACCAGTGTGATAACTTCCTATGATGCTGGATCAAGAGATTAACAGAAGGAATTAGGCTCATAGTAATTCCTCCTGGTAAGTAGCTTTGTTCTATTTTGATCTTGTGAATCAAAAAGTGATAGATGCTTTTTTGAAAAAAACCCTTGTAGGATCACCTCAGCTTTTGGACAGTAATTTTGCAGCTACAGGTCACTCTATATGGAATCAAAACTACTTTTTAAACAGTTTATTTACTTCCCTGCTTGTAACCAGATTGGAATTCTACTTTTAGGAAAGGCACACGCAAAATATTAGACTCAGACTTGAAATTAAAATATTTGCAGGGCTGTGTAAACCATTGGTGTAAGTTATTGGCTCAATATATTTTTCTGTATGGGATCTTTTAAGTGATAAACACTTTGGGGAAGTACCTCTAGTATTAATATTGCTCCTTTCTTAATGAATAGTGCTCCTTTCTCTAATAACCTACTAAAACGTCTATGATTGCTTTTGATCTCATCTTTAACAGTGGTACAAAAAATTTAACTCTTACAGTAGATGACTATATAAAATCAATAAGTCCCACTTATTACTCTAGCTTCTTAGAGGGCAGGTTGAGAGGAGTCAACATTTGTGCTATTGTGACTCTTGTGATAATGCCCAGAGAAGGTCCAGTAAAATGGAATTTCTGAGCTTAGTAAACCATTTCAAACCCAGAGTCCATGAAAAGAGTCTGTCTGCATGGCTTTACATCCTTATTTATTCATTTATTGTCTCAATAAACATTTACTTAAGACAGTTTCTATGCTGGATGCTAGAAGTAAAAGGGGCACAAAACAAAGTTCCAACACTCAAAAAGCATCTAGTCCAGAGGAATAAGTATTCTGGGTTGTGGTTTGATTGGGTCTCCTGGTTTTCAGCCTGTGATTCCCAGAGACACAGAACATTTTGGATTCATGAGCTCTTTTGCTTTCTTAATTTATGTAATACTTATTGTTTACAAAATCTGTATATTTTGTTTAGTGGAAAAATAAAATAAAGGAGCCCCAAACCATTCCAAGAGAATAATAATATTAGATAATATTTATTGAGGGCCAGATACCATGTTGGATAGTCTCAGTGCCTTATCTCAGTCTTCAACAGCCCTATCAGGAAATTCTTATTCCAATTGCACAGATAAAGAACACGAGGCTCAGAGAGGTTCAGATAGTTGCCTAAGGTCGCACAGCTAGTTACTATGGCAAAGTTTGGGATCCAATAAAACTTGTCCATTCCAAAGAGCATTTTCTAGATCATTATATGGTATTAGAGTATTAGAAACATTAAGATATATCTTTATTTCTGAATCTTTACTCTTCTGTAGCTTGACCTTTTAAGTTGACTCTTTAGATGAATATCTAATTAATTGTTAATCTCTCATAATTTGTATTACTCCTCATGGTGAAAACAATGCTTCTGCTTCTAATCATGGCACTAAAATTACCTCTCTTCCCCCTAAAAGATCAAGGAAGTCATGTCAAATATACACTTATTAAATTCTCACGATGTGATTCAAAGGATTTTTCTATAAAATGACAAGTCCTTCTGATACCATTGCACTCATCTTCTTTCTATATTGGTACCAAATTGGCTGGAAATTTTGAAGCTGGCAGGATTTAAGCAGTTGTATTACATGCAGGATAATTGCATAACTCAGAGCTGCCTTTGCACTCATGCTGGGACAGTTGCAGGAATACCAAACCAAGTACAATCCTCTGATGAGCAGCTCAGAGTTTTAGATCAATACCTTGGAAATAGGGTAATTTCAAGTCCAAAGAGCAGTCTTTCAGGAAGAAACAGGTTAAGAGATCATCCATCATTAAGATTTCAGACTCTGTAACAACTCATCTGGCCTACTGTCAGTGAGAACTGGATTCTGGAAAGAACTTACTTTACAGTCAAACCAGATATCCACCCCTCAATGCATATAGATAATAAGTACTTGTAAAAATATTGAACATTTGTTTATTAAATACTCAAATATATTATTCTATTTTTGTTATTTTTTTAAATTATAGAAGTAGTAACTGTAGATTAGTCTAGGAAAGGAACTGATGTGATACGTGAAAATTTTTTAAGAAAAGAGATTTAGAAGTTTCAGGAAAATGACGAGAAAAAGTAAAGCCATACTCTATAATGCCTATGTGTGAGATGGGAAAGAGAGAGCCAAGCTGTCCAGGCAGAGAGGGGTCAGTTCATCCATTCATGACTACATTCATATCTAATGTGATTTTGCTTGACACTAGTCTTTGTTTAATGCCAGCAAGGCTATTTATATACATTTATATAAATATTGAAAAAAATACGGGCACAATTTTAAAAGAGGCACAAAGAGATATTTCTGTAAAAGCTTTTCAGACAGTGGGTTCAGTATGGCTGGAGTACCAAAGTGTTTGGTCCTGGCAAAAAGCTTAGGGTCACAAGTAAATTTTGTTTACATTCTTCAGTATAAGGTAGGGAGGGGAGGGGAGGCAGGTAATGCAGGGTCTGTAGGCTAGATGCTGGTGCTGGCTCAGAATTCTAGGGTTGGTCCCACTTTAGTCTGAAATACAGTGGGATCCTTAGGGAGGTAGGTGATTCTGTCACAGTCCTTGGAGGTAGTTGTCACCTGAGCTAGCTTGGATGACATTTACAAGGAGCTAAGTAGCTGCAGCAACTGGAGGTCCCTAAGGGGTAGGGATGTTAGGTCCCTTAGGGATTTCTGTGTTGAAATTTTTACTTAAAAAAAGTGTGTATCTTATTTATTTGATTCCAAAAAGTACCAATGGAAAAGAATGAACAAAAAATTGATAACTTGTCACTTGGTCAGAAGGTGATTCATATCACATATGGACATATTTAACTGCACAAACATATCCAAGAATGGCATAAGCTGGGTTTGTATTTTCTGTTTTCTTTTTAAAAGTAGGTGTCACACCCAATGTGGAGTCCAACAAGGGGTTTGAACTCACAACCCTAAGAACAAGACCTGAACTGAGATCAAGAGTCAGATGCTTTATCGACTGAGCCCCCCAGCAACCTGGGTTTATTTTTTCTAAATGTACTTATTCTTCATTAGCTTTAGTGATAAAATTTTGCCTGGATGAGGAAGACCATCTCACAGGGATGATTCTAGACTGCTAGACCTAGTCGAATTAAAGTCTTCAAAGAATTGTCACAAAGCTAGTAAAACATTGGAAAAATGAGAAAGATGATTTACTTTGGTTTCCTTAGTGATTGTGATCACAGGCACAAATGAATTCATAAACTGAAAAACAACTTTCTGATCTTTTTTTCCAACTGACTACAGAGTCAGTGTAAATTTAAGCAGTCCAATTAATAAATACAGTGACACAGATATAATTCAAGAGGTCCTGAAAAATGTATTTTAGGAGTGTGTTGCAGAGAAGAATGTGAACTTTTTTTTTTAAGAATGTGAACTTTGAATCTGAATCTATCACTTTCTATACAATCATCCTTTAGCAAATAAGTTTTGATTCACTGGATATTGCTTTCTCAAAATTAGAAAAATAATACATGCCCACCGTGGAAAAATTGGGAAAGAGAAAAAATAAAGGAACAATGGTAATTGCAGAGTGTCACTTATTACTGTTAACATTTGCTATATTTTGATCCATTTATTCTGTCAATATAACAACCATCTCAAGTGGATGTTGTGAGGACTAAATGAAATTAAATATGGAGATAGATACCATATAGGTTGGGACATGGTCAGTGATAAAAATGTCAATTCTCCAGAATTCATAAGACCACCTCTAAAACTAGCATTAATTGAGTTTATTTCAAGTTGATATCTTGTCCAAGTAGTATTGTTTGTTGGATCAAAGTAGAACATTAGAAGAGCATCTTTTAAGCTGAGAGTTTGTCCAAGGACTGAAACATAAGGTTTTGTGAGGGATATTGTTGGGAACAAAAGCCTTACTTTATGCTCTGGCATTCCATTATGTTTGAATTCCAAATGTTTTGCATCTATATCTCAGAGCAGGATTTGCAAACATTTTCTCCTATTTTTCATGTCACTTTCAAGTTATATCTTACTACACTCTCGAACTCTGGGGCAGAAGAAACAACCTCTAAAGCACAAACTATTTCTCACTTAGATTACCTATTTCCAAAATCGATTTGAGAAAATCTAAAATAAAATACACAAGTAGAGTTAGGCCATGAAATAAAAATAGAAGATCTAAAGCGCTAAGGAAAATAGAAGAAAAATGATCTATGGTTTTCTAACAAGAAAAACAGGGCAAAATTTTATGTTCAAAGGTAGGAGAAAAATGTAGTGAAATACATACATTTTATTAACGAAGCACACCAAATTTTCAAATATGTTCTGTCTTTCCACCACAAAATCAGAAAAGGACTTCAATGCATGAGTCCTTTAGGAAGAATGTGCAGAAAAACGGTGGGAATTGCCTTCCATATCCATTTTGTAAAATTGAAAAAAAATGGCCTTTAAACAAAGGCATTTTGGGATACCTGGGTGGCTCAGTCAGTTAAGTATATGGCTCTTGATTTCAGGGTCATTGTGTTCAAGCCCTACATTGAGCTCCATGCTCAGCATGGAGCCTACATTTAAAAAAACAAATAAATAAACAAACACATTTCATACTACCACTGCATCATTACTATGGGCACCATGACATTTGATGTCATTTACAGATGGTGACCTTCAGAAGACCCAGTCAGGGAGGTGACAGTCTAGTGATCTGATGTTTCAATAGGAGGCTTTGTGTACCAGGCAGTCAGCCATTTGACCTAGTGCCAAAAAGGCCCACTCTGGGAGTTTCAAGCTGAACCTTTGGCATGAGCTGGAAGGACCTCAAATTGAGGTAGAAATTTCTGGTGAGGGTTTGGAATGCACATAGATTGTGCTGTTGGTGGGGAAAGAGCCATTTGTATTGGACAACACAAGTGTAGCTGTTCCATAAAATGACCACATATTAGTAGGCCTTAGCCAATATTCCCTTTGATTTTCTTAACATTGGAAATGCAGTGGGTAAGATAAGTGATTGCCTATTAATTAGTGTGGAAAAGGCATATTTTCACTGATGATGACTCAATGAATTCCAGACATAAAGTGGAGTGCAAATGAAGGCTAAGTCTCCATGCTTGATTGACATAGGGTGAATTGTTATCCTAATACTGCATTCCAAGTAGTAAGAGGGAAGATATGGTCCCATGAGATTAAAATGTCATGTTGGAGCACACAATCATCATAAACAAATTGCTAGTAGTAATGGTAATGATAATCATAATCTCCCAGTGCCACAGTATGTTTAATCACTTTTCAGATCTTGTTTCATTTTGGACTCATTTTAGCACCTGAAGGAGTGTTGAATTGATTGACATTAACACCATTGTTTTCAAATAAACCAAGTAGCAAAACCCTTAATTTACTTTATTCTCTAATCCCCAGAACTTGTGTTGAGCAAAATGAACCAGGATCAGAATCCTGGTCTCTTAAATTGGAGGCCATCAGAGTTCATTGAATTCGAAGAACTCAGAGAAGCTAAATCCCACTAAAGATTTGATATGGGTGGAATTATATTTTTACTTGCTGTCACAGATATCAGAAGATGGCAATTTTTCAAGATAAAAAAAAAAGAAGGCAAGAAACAATCAAATTGGAGTAATAGCTAAGAATAAGATTGTGATGGAGTTTAGATGTGGAAATCTTAGGAGAGATTTAATACCAATCCTTACAGTAAAGGTCAGCATGGACAGCATTGTGCAAACACTGTAATAGAATCTGACTTTGTGTCTGTATGGACTTGTATAACGTGCTCATGTATAACATGTAATTGTCCTGAAAGCCTAAGAACAAAATTGATCATGACAGATAAGTTTTGTGAACTGACACATTTCTTTTTCTGATGGTGAAAGGGTGTTAGAGAGCCTGGGTTTTGGACTCACGCTGACTTGGAGCTCTGGCTTCACCACTTGCTGCTTATGTCAGTTTGGGTGATTATTCTCTGGTCTTGGTTCCCTAATCCATAAGATGGGATAACAGGATGCATTCAGCCGTAGTCATATGAAAACTGAATAAGAGACTGTAGGTAAAATATTCAGCACGTTGTCTGACACATAATAGGTGCTGCATAGATGTTGCCCCATTTCAAACCCAGGGGGGAGAATTGTATCCAGTATGGAGGGTGGTTTGTAGCCAATCACACTGACAGAGCAGAAATTCTCCTAAGGTTTCAGCTATACTTTGAACTGCTCCAATGGAAAGCTACCTTACTGCCCAAAGATAAATAAAAAAACTTGAATTTAGAGTTTTTTTTTAATAGACTTTTCCCCCCTCACTTGAAACAAAAATTAAATTAAAATAGGTTTGCTTTTTTTTTTTTACTTTTTGTAGTTGTTCTATGTACTTTAAATCTTAATCTTTTATCTTAATTGATATCATCCTAACACCAACACATTTGGCTTCATGCTCATATTTAGTAGAAAAACAACTAAACTTTTAAAATATAGTTAGGAAGTGTGTAGAAAGATAGTTAAAAATATAGTTAGTACTTTTAAATGTATTTAGAAATGTCATGAAATTGAAGTTTATATTTCCATATGAAATAGCTGTAACTGTTTAATAAAAGAAAAAGAAAAGAATAAAATGGAGAAATTTTGAATCAGTATTAATAAGCAGGTTTGAAATTCCACACTTAATTGAAAATGTGGTTGATTTGGTAAATTCACATGTAGAATTCATACTGCTTCATCATAATAAAATACAACTCAGACAATTTAGCTCAAAAATTTTTTGATTATGACTATATACAAATGCATTGGATGAACTTATTTATTTTGTAAACTGGTTTTTATTTTACGCATCATGAATATGATTTTGGCCATACAAAACACCTTAATAAGTCTTAAAAAGAATATTTAAAGTAAAAATATGTAATATAATTATCCAAATATGAGCACCAACCAAATATAATCAAGTGTACTATTTAATGTTTAGTTAAATATCACATTGAGAAAGTTATGGAATTTCAAGTTTCCTTCTATCCTGAAAATAATGAAACTTCAGGATTCTAGCTAAGGGAAAGGGACAGGAGGTAAGCATCATGTTTTACTATCCATAAATTTTCCAAGTTCATGATTTCATTTTCAAGTTCTTTACTATGACGACTCAGAAATATTCCCATAAAAAGCCAAACTTCCTACGATGAATACCAGATACTTTACTATATTGCCTAGGGGCAAAAATTATCATGTACTTTGTACATGCAAATATCATGTACTTTGAAAAAGAAATCTTGCTTTACCTGTTTTTTAAATTAAAAACAAAGCATAAAAAAATAAAAATAAAAAAATAAAAGCAAAGCATATGGTTGGAGAAATATAATGTCTTACTACTATAATTTAAAAAATACCAATTGCACCACAAGCAGACGTGCAAAGTTAAAACAAGTACATTTGACCCAATTCTACTTATACCATGAGAAAAAAATCATCATTGTGACTAATTTAGTATAAAAATCAGGAGCTTCAGTGTACAGGAAGAAATTCTCAAGAATTTTTTTCCCTTCCTTCTCAAAGGAGAAATCCAATTCTTCTTTTCTTAAGAAGTTGTCTGCGGAATTATTATTCTAATTCAAAACCAGCACTAAGACAAAATGAATATTTGTGTTTCAGTTAGAAACCAAATTGGATCTACTCTTTATAATTTCAATCACTAAATTAACAATAAAAATACTAATCTGGTAACATTCCAGAATTCATGTGACATGCCCTAGAAAACCGTGATATTTCACTATATATTTTGACATTATATCTGCAGGAAGCTCTGGAATCATAACTGTTAACATTACACTAGTTATATGTAACTTCATTTAGCATGTGAAATCAAAGTAAAGTTCAGCATGCTTGTAAAGCAGATTAAATTTTGGTGGGGGGATGATGCTGGGTCAAAATATGGTATCTTCTGAGTCATGCCTTAACTTCAAATAAAGTTCAAATATAACCTGTGTTTTGGTGAACATTTCCTAAAGCAAAACAAATTCTGAACAGTGAATTATTTGATAAGATTAATGTAAGACCGTTTCTGAAAATAAGAAATGTTTTAAATAGGACATTTGGAAATATTGCCACATTGCTTCTAAATTCAGGGCATTGGGATGCCTGGGTTGCTCAGAGAATGAGCATCTGCCTTTGGCTCAGGACGTGATCCTGGGGTCCTGGGTTCAAGTCCCACATTGGCATCCTCACAGGGAGCCTGCTTCTCCCTCTGTCTATGTCTCTGCCTCTCTCTGTGTGTCTCTCAAGAGTAAATAAATAAAATCTTAAAAAAATAAATTCAAGGCATTGTAAATACTTTTGGAGGTGCTGCGTTAAACATTGCCTTACTTAGAATCCTGGAGTGGTTCATGTGTGAGAACGAGATGTCCTATAAAATTGTAAATCAAAGAGAAGAACTCCAGTACCAGAAGTGGACATGGGATCCATATTTGAAGCTAAAAGGTCAACTTGATAGATTGTCAAGTATGCCTGGAAATAGATTCCCATTGTAACAAGTGACTATGTATTGTTTAATAAACTTCCATGTTTTAATCCAGGCTCTGCCTCTTAATAGCTATGACTTTGGGCAAGTTACATAACCTCTTGAACCTCTTTTTCCATGGAACTAAGAACAATCGGTACCTTATAACCTACTGTGGATGAAAGGCCATGGTAAACACTAACTCTCTTAGCAACTTTCCTTCTGTTTATTATGTGCTGGGTGGTTCCAAACCATGCAATGTTTATGTTTCTCTAATAATAGTTTTATCTGCTATTCCATTTTTTCCCCACAGATAAAAGTCCTGATGAAGACATTTCCCCCAAGCTCACAGCTTTTCTTCCTTCAATCGCTGAAAGAACACTCCATATGGCTGGAACATATCTTTGTCCTTTTTTGCCTGATGTTATCAAAATAGATTGGAAAGAGAATGGCAGAACAATTCTGCAATCCCAGCAGGGAGACACTATGAAGACTAAAGACAAATACATGAAATTCAGCTGGCTGACCGTGACTGATGTGTCCATGGATAATGAGCACAAAAGCATCGTCAAACACAAGAGTAATAAAGGAGGGGTTGATCAAGAGATTCTTTTTCCTTCAATAAACAAGGGTACGTGCATATAAACATAAATATAACCTCCCAGGCCTCCCCCTTTTTTCCCAAAGGCTATACCCTACCTTTCTGTCAAGTATTAATCGAAAACAAATATAAATCTTTAATGTTGATACCTTTAACAGTATCATAAATGTGCTGCTATCCCTACAGAATTAAATTAGTATGGGCTTTGGACCACACAGAGAAAAAGAAAAAGACAAATTCACTTAGCCTTTCTAGCTTTGGTTTCATCATCCAACATATTAAGGTCACAATGATGTGTTTTAGGATCATTGTATGGGTTAAATGAAACAATACACGTCAAAGCATTTAGCAACCTTGCACACAAGAAATGGTCAAAAGAGAACCATTTTTAATGATCTTACTTGATCGGGAAGTAAGAACAATTGTATATCTTTCAGGAATGTTCTACTCAGCAGTCAAAATCCCTCTCACTCCACTCTTGCTCTCAAAGTATAACCCATTAAGAATGAGATGGAGGCAACAAAATGCTGTTCATTTGATTGATCCAGATAGCAGCTCAACAAAAAGATAATCATTGGGCTGCTGAGGTTTTAGTATGGCCTTGCGTTTCTCACATTTGGATTTTACATACCACTGTAGGGTGAAATTTGGTAAGTGAGGATTGGGTGAGGCTAACGTTTATATTCTCCATTCTACACAAAGAATGTATTTCTTACCATTGTTAAATGCTATTCAGCAGACATTTATTGCAGTTCTAGTGTGATCCAGATCTGGAAGGGATGCAGGATGAACTATTCTCCCAAGGAGGGTTACTCCACTAAATATACTTTTCCTAGTCACTCAGAGTCACTCATGATTCAGGCATAGTGACCTAAATTAACCTCACTGGTGCAGATGCTGGTCATATTTAGACAGTGTGGGCAGGCTGCTGAATATGCCCTGGCCCTGCTGTGATCCACCAACTCACTAGACTCAGAAGTCAAGTCCTTGTATTGACATCACAGACCAAGGCCCTGGAGGGCCCATAAGAAGGAACTTTTGTACTTTTCCCTGTGGTTAATGAGCACTTTTTGAGCAGTGGGTGGAAAGCACATAACAAGATGTGAAGAGCTTTCTATACATAAGTCTAAATTTCTGAAGTCAATTTTTATCTTCTTGGGTCTGTTAAAAAGAAAACCACAGACCCCAAATGGCAACATCTGGCTTAAGTCCCCAAGTCACTAAACCAAAACTTTGTACCTCACCCATGTAAAATCTCAACCCCTAGAAGAGTGACCCTTTGACGAGTGAACACGGGAATTTGCTGGTCTGCCCCAGGAAGTTTCCTCATTGTCTCTATCTCATTCTCCTTAGGAGGTTGATAATGCCTAATACAATGGATCCTTTCCTACTGATTTCCATTTTTCTGCTCCTTTTCCTTTCCTGTAGCCCTTTGAAGCTCCCCTCTACTTCCTAGATGGGATGTTGCCCCACTCATGAATCGATTGATTAATAGAGCTGTTAGATCTTTAACATTTACTTGGTTGAATTTTTGTTCTTTAATAGATTTGGTGATAGCAATGGGATCCGAAATGGCCTCCCAGGGGCATTCAGTGACAAGGAGATACACAGGTGTGGTGGCCTTGAGGCCTTTGAGTTCACTGTCCTTCCTGCTATATTCAAGGCCTGTAGATGAATTCCTCTTGGTTCTGAGATCACCTTTCTTTCCATTCAGGCTCCTGATCTAATTAGCTTTCCTTTATAATGGGTCAGATCTGCTTGAATGGCAAAAATTTATGCCCAGAGCCCAGATCAGCTAGCATGTTTGTCTGGACGCCTTTTGAGCAGGTATATTTGCCCAGGGCTCATCTGAACTGGCAGACAGGTCTGCCTGGAACCAAGCCTCTACCCTTTCAGACCATAGTTCCCTGGGTCAAAATACAAGCCTGGTTCTAGGAAAATTGTTGGTGGCACACACAGAGCCTTTGACCAGAAGGCAGTAACTTCTCTTACTGCCCATACACTTACGTGCTCATAAGTGTTTGCCTTGTTTCATGTAGATAAAGGCTACTGCTAACAGGGATCTCAGAAACTGAATAACCTACAAAACTTGGTGGGCATGAGTCCAGCTTTCAAAGGGTGTTAGAGCACTTGCCAACTCAAGAACACTCCCATGATATATAAGTTGGTCAGGGAATGGATTGGCTGGACACTAGGTCAGCCGTGAATCTCAAGAAAGCATGGTTCAAAGTGCTACACTATAAAACACAATTCCCAATTCCAGGACATATCCTTTCAAGGTGTTCGTTTTCCCCGAGAAGTCTTAGCTAATGGGATCCTTCAATTCTAAAGAGTCAAGCACAGCACTTTCCAGTACATTTGCTTATTTTACAACTAAGAACAGTAGTCCCAGATATTACAGGGTTTGTAGCAAAAATGGCAAGATCCTACTAAGCTTGTTTTGTGTCCTGAGGGACTGGCTTGGTAACAACCAGGTTGGAGTCCCCAAAATCAGGCATGACAGAAATGTGAGCTACACCTTATTTGTGGCTATGTATAGCTGGACAGAAGTGTGTGTTAGTTCCATTTGCATCTAGCTTCCTAGTAAAGTGCCACCAGCCCTTGGAATCATGACAACCTAGAAGTACAATGTCCATAAGGGGGAACTTCTCAGTTAGAAGATCACTTAAGAAGCACACTTAAAAGCAGGGGTTCTCCAATTAAAGAGACTAGGATGCCTTAGTTAATTGGCAAGCAGAAGCCTCTAAAAGGTTTCAAAATTCCAAAGTCATCTCATTGAAACATTCATTGCAAATAGTTAATGAGAAATTAAAGATGGAAGAAGAACCTAAAACAGAAGACTTTAAGACTGATTTAACTACTCCTGTTCCCTCTAATCTGCATTGATTTTCCACTCTGAACAGACTACATAATCATAAACAGAAGTCTGCTGGGTTCATGGCCTTGCAGTTACCCCCATATCTACCTTCAAAGGAGGGCTCAGAAATGAGCCCCTCCCAGAGTTGATGGAACTGGGTGGTTTCCAGAAAACTACTGTTTTATTCTCTAAAACAGCCAAGTGGAAATTTTGGTAAATTCCAGGGCCTGCAGAAGGGGTCCTGCAAAAACTGGCAGAAGCCAGCCAAGGATGGAAACCCTTGGCAGAATCAGCTCCTTCCCAATCTCTGTCCATAGTGCCTGGGTCCACCCTCTTTAGGGATCCAGCTTACACCCAGTTGGGGTTATTCCACATGCCAGAAATCCTTAACATTAAAACTATGCAACCAGAGGGAAGGAAGCAAATTAAGGCTCATGTGTTGGGTTGGGTTGTATCAAACTATGATGTCATTTCACCTAAAGCCAAGTCTTTGAGAAATTGGGAGCAATTTCTAATTAACATAATTAGAAATGTAGCTCTTGAGGCAAATCAAAGTTCTCCTGTTCATTTACCTATCCCCGAACTTCTATTTATGGAAAAGGGCTTACAAATAATTAGCTTTAGGAAAGCAAAGTCCTTCTTGCAGGAACTTGCTTTCTTTCTATGTCCTTAAAGTTCTACATCTTCTCATGTCTTTGAAATATAAACCCAGCCTACAGGTGCCTGAGACTGAGAGAAACAAAATATAGAAGACTTTAAAAAATACAAGCTGCTAAAGGACTCTTGTGCCTAAACTCTAGCACAGTCTCCTTTATCATTCCAGAGACACATATAAATCTTAACATTTTCTCCATAACTTTTAATGACTCTAGGGTCTTTGGAGTGGTCTGTGTGTCCACAAATACATGTTGTCAATGTGAGATATTTTCCTCTCTGGATGATATTGCCAAAATTAATTTGTAAAGAGTTTATATCCTTCGTTTGGAGATGAGCACTTGCAAGGATTGGGCATTCTAAAACTCTCAGGAAGATAGAAACTAACTGAAATGTGTTTCGAATTCACATGATCTGGGCAAATATTTGGTTGTGGATTTAAGTAAAACAGATATAGCTTTCAAGTTATCAGCACTAAAATTAAAACTTTCATGTGCCTAGGTTTACTAAAAGGCAAATAGGTAGTAGATGTCATCTCTGTTAAAAAATCTAAAACAAAAAAAATCTAAAACAAAAAATAGCTTGGGAGAATGAGGGACTTTAATGTTTCATACATTTTTTTAAAGTCTTTATTTTAATTCTGATTAGTTAACACACTGTGTTACATTAATTTCATGCGCACATATGGTGATTCAACACTTCCATACATCACCTGTGTGCATCAGGACAAGTGTACTCGTTAATCCCCATCACCAATTTCACCCATCCCTCCCCATGTCTCATAAAGTTTTTATGGGTAATCTCAGCTAACCTGTTAGGAACAAGTAAATTGAATAGATGCAAATAAAATTAGAAACTTTACAGTTTTATAGTCTCCCAAGTCTTTTTGGTAAACTAAAACTTTAATGTTTTGCTGAGTTAGGCCAAGTGTTAAATTGAGTCACATTCATTAAAAATCTAAATCATTTCTAAGATAAAATACTGAATTATTTGTAAATGGGCATAGGTTTATCTAGTTTTGTTTAACTATTGCAAAGAAACTGGGTTTATTTGTAAATGCAGTTTGTGCTTTCCTGAAAGATTTTTTTATGAAATAGTACATGCTTCTAGAAATTATGAAAGGTATTAATAAATTTGATAATCTAAAGAATGCTGGGTGATGGGCACTGAGGGGGGCACTTGATGGGATGAGCACTGGGTGTTATTCTATATGTTGGCAAATTGAACACCAATAAAAAATAAATAAAAAAATAAAGAATGCTGGTGTAATAAACAGTTTACAATTACTTTCTTTTTAGCTTTCATTAAAAATGAAGTTTTCTAAGAGTTAAGAATCAAGAAGTATGATTAGGATTACTGAAAATAATAAGAACAACCCAAATGCAAAGAAAGTAAGATGTATGTTTTTCAAAAGTAAAAGGATAAAGTATGGAAATATAATTTTTCAGGAAAAAAAAAGGAATTTTATTCTACAGTGAGGCTGGTCATCTAAAGTGGGTAACCTCAGGGACACCTGGATGGCTCAGTCAGTTAAGCATCTGTCTGCGGCTCAGGTCATGATCCCAGGGTGCTGGGATTGAACCCCACGTCAGGCTTTCTGCTTATCAGGGAGCCTGCTTCTTCCTCTCCCTCTGCCTGCTGCCCCCCACCCTACTTGTTTTCTCTCTGCCTCTCTCTCTGTGTCATAAATAAACAAAATATCTTTAAAAATTAAAAAAAATAAAGAGGGTAAGTTCAGGACAAAATCTGAATGTAAAAGAGAAAGTTGTAAAGGCTTGTAGAAAGGGGATGTTTGGGAAGGAATGTTACGTGTGGTCAGGACTGACTTAGATGGAAATGAAGAATTTTCCAATCAAAAGTAAGCCGGTGAAGCATTAGAATTTGGTTTTCTTCTGCTCAAGAGGACAAAGGATTTTTGGGGTTTGTTAGTTTGTCTGTTTTCTTTAGAGTTTACATCTGCTTAAGTCTCTTTGATCCAGAACATCCCAAAAGATTTGCTAAAGGAATTTGGCTTATGTGATATGTTACATGACATGGAAAACATTGGCAAATAAAAGTTTATACTGTTTTCCTTATGTCGCATTTTTTTAAATAAATTTTTTAATTTATTTATGATAGTCACAGAGAGAAAGAGAGAGGCAGAGACACAGGCAGAGGGAGAAGCAGGCTCCATGCACCGGGAGCCCGACGTGGGACTCGATCCCGGGTCTCCAGGATCGCGCCCTGGGCCAAAGGCAGGCGCTAAACCGCTGCGCCACCCAGGGACCCCCTTATGTCGCATTTGTAAGATTGTGGCACATGTAGATAATGTCCATTCTGGTACTACAAAAAATGTTCCCTCATTGCCAGATGTTGGCTATCCTGATGTCCTCATAACATGGCACCAGAGTGCTCTGAATCAGGGAAATGAAGGTGGTTAAACATGGCAGTGTTTTAAATAGAGTCTGGCCTAAGGGAAAATGAGGGCAGCCACTTGGTTCTTCCAGGCTCCCTGGCAAACCTCATTTTTCTTGATTTTTGTTTGTTTCATTCCTTCCCCCACCATAGGACTTTTAAATGACTCAAGTTATAAATGGACATCAGTGGGAAGACTTGTATAATAGTTCAAAATGGTTTACCATCAGTGTCCAACCTGTTAGGTCCATAATCCTGGAAAAACTGTTTTTGTCTACAGAGGCTTCAGGCCTCTTCCCTGTGGACCCTTTGAACACCTGCATCCTGACTTCATTCCACTGCTACTTAGTGTGGATTCTCACTATGCCCTTGTCATTGTTTGTATATTTTTGGGATGGGTGGAAGCCTTTTCCTGCCAAGAGGCTGATGCCCTCACTGTGGCAAAGACACTGTTAAAAATGGGTTTTCCCCTTGGGGCTCACCTTCTGTGATCTCCACTAACCAAGGTTCCTACCTCACTGGGCAAATCACAGGAGGCTTTAGGAAAACCTTGCAAACTTCTTGGAATTACAACCTTTTGCTGAACCTTTGTGTCACCTGCTAGTATGAATAGATGCTGTACATCTCCAATGTCTGATGCTCAAGCCTGTCTGTCATTCAACAGGTTACAGAAACCTTCGTAGATCATAATTAAAACGATCCTGTTGGTCACAGTTTATAACCTGGTACTTAAATATTTTAAACCCATCATCAGAGGAAGATAGTCTTTGACCCCCAGAAGAATGACCTTACCTAGTGCTCCTGCTGTAAAACTAAAAGATGTTGAGCTTCAGGTACACATCACACAGCTACAGAAGGCTTCACCTGACACCTGGTCCTACACAGATGCTGGACATTTCTGAATCAAATTGAGAGAAAGAGAAGTAGCTGACATCCAGGTAGACTTTCCTTCAAAAGGCAACAGATCAAGGTTTCATACTTTGACCAAACATGAAATCCTTTCTCTCTCTTTTCTTTTCCTTTACTCTGGCAGCGGCCTGGAAAGATAGCCTCATCTGTATCTCCCAGATCATTGCCAAGGGAGTAACCTCTGGAATTTAGAGCAACCTTTTATTTCAGGCTAGCAGAAAATCTAACCCTGGTCTGAAATTTTCTCAAGCTAAAGAGGACATCTCATTGGTTGACTTCCCTAAATTTACATCCTGAGTTAGAAGGGACCTACGAGGAAGTGTTGTGATCTAGGATTCACTTCTTTGTCACGACCCTACTTTCCTACTCAGGGACAAATGTAAATGAGGTGTGAGCAAGACCTTCTCCTTTATTCTTTAAATTTTTGCAGAATCCCTTCTAAAGCAATGGCTTCCCAACAGAAATCCATAGACTCTGGCCAAAGTGGTTCTTGAAAATAAAGTAGGCCTTGATTATCTCTTAGCTGAGCAAGGCTGGATCTGTGTTGTAGGCAACACTATGTGTTATACCCAGATTAACACTTTGGGGGGAGTTAGAACCCAATAACATCAGATCACTGAGCAAGCAGCTGACTTAAAGGAGTGATTCCTTCAGCAGAGTCTTTCTTACTTATTTGATTTTAATTGCTTTGACTCCTGGGGACCAAGGCACCAAATAGCACTCCAAACATGAGGAATTATCCCGCTTATAGTAATCATAGTAATCTGCCTGGTGCTTTATGTTTTCTCAAAAGTTCTAAATGCAAATTAAGAGCCTGAAACCTGCAAACAAATTATCTCTCTAAGACTGGAACATTAAAGAAAGGAATGAAGGGAATGGCTAATTCAATAATTATAAACCTGAAGTGGTAAACTGTGAACATCACAAGGGTTAAGCAAAAACGTCAAGACTTGTGAATATCACCCAGGGGAACAACACAAACTGTAAAAACTTAAGAAGAGTTGCTAAGAGTGGTGTTAACGCCTTCAATTTTGATCCCGTCTCTCTGTTGAGAGTTTGACCAAAAGGTGGGGTTGTTGAAAAGGAAACCACAGGCTCAGAATAGCCTCATTTAGCTTAAGACCACAAGTCAGTAAACCAGGTCTTCATACCTACCCAGCTGCAGTTTCAACACCCAGAACTGTAAGCGGTAGCCAGTGGACATGGGAATTTCCTGGTCAGCACTAGGACGTTTACTGATGACTTCCTCTGCTCCCCTTAGGAGGGTGACCTTGGCTAAAACAATGGATTCTTAGCTAATACTATTTTTTGCCCCCTTGCTATTGGTTTTGTTTTGTTTTTAGATTTACTTTAGAGGAGGGGAGGGACAGAATGAAAATAAACCCAAGCAGACTCTGTGCTGATCATGGAGCCCAATGCAGGGCTCAATCCCAAGACCCTGAGACCAGGACCTGAGCAGAAGCTAAGAGTCTGATGCTTAACCGACTGCAGTACCCAGGTGCCCCATCTTCCTTACTACCTTGAAAAACATTTTTCTGTAGCCCTTTGGAGCTCCATTCTACCTGCTGGATAGGATACTACCCAATTCATGAATAGCTCAATTAATACAGCCAATGAGACTTTAAAATTTACTGGGTTGAATTTTTCTTATTCACAGATTCTTAATTTGTGCAATGGTCAAATTAGAGTCAAATGTTTACTTTGCTTTCACCTGGGCTGTGATGAAGAGCAAATTAAATTATGTCAGTGAAAATGCTTGCTGTTGGAAACATGACATGGATGAATTTCTCCATATATTTATTATATTTATGTATATTCTGTTCTAAAACTAACTAAAGCAAGATCACACAGATAGCCCTGTTTTCATTTCTACAGCTAACAAAAATGGAGCAAATGAGCAAAGCATAAATTAAATATAAGCGCTGGGCTGAAGTGTCTTGTTAATTTTGGATTTTTCTAGTGATCAGAGAAAAGTAAAAAGTATAATAAGTTCCATGGTGATGATTATGGTAAGGGGGGAGCTCCTGCGTATGATGTGTTTTACTTGGCACTTATTTTGGAAATGAATATCTCCCAAGGTCTTCTCATAGCAATAATGCTAATGAGGGCACTTTTTTTTTAAGGTTTTATTTATTCATGAGGGACACAGAGAGAGAGAGAGAGAGGCAGAGACACAGGCAGAGGGGGAAGCAGGCTCCATGCAGGGAGCCCTACGCGGGACTCGATCCCAGGGCCCAAGGATCAGCCCTGAGCTGAAGGCCACGCGCTAAACCACTGAGCCACCTGGGCTGCCCTAGGGCACTTCTATTAATGCAGTTCTACAGTGGACATCTAAGCTGGGTCTTGGGAGTTTCTGGTCATTTTTGTTTTTGATAAAAGTTTATATATTTGTATTTATATGCATGAAAGCATAGAACAATGAAGTGATTCTGAAGAGGGATAAAACTCATCTTGTCCATATTTTTGACAAGCCTTGATTGAGAAAGAACATCTAGAACACATATGCACATTTAATTATGAAACTTGTTACCTTACTGTCTTTACATCAATTAAAGCATGATGATAAGATACCTTTATCTTTTTTACAGTTTTTATTTTAATTCCAATTAGCTAACATACAGTGTTATATTAGTTTCAGGTGCACAATATGATGAATAAAGTTACTGTATGGAAAACAAATAGACATTTAAAGCACTTTAAACTTAACTTTTTAGGATATTTTAACATTTAATTTAATCATGCTAACATTTTCCTTCTTGGGATTTACCCCAAAGCCTATATCTCAAACACATTTTTTAAAGAGTGCGCCAAAATAAGAATGTGTGGATTGCATAAAACTGCACACCAGAGCCATGCCTCTGTGGACAAGGGCACATCAAGTAGAAAAAGAAAACCACAATTAACATTTCAACTTTCTCTTCCCGCACCCGATGGCCAATGAGCTTTTAAGAAATTTTGTCTTTCTATGTATGTTGGGCTTTTTTTTTTTTAACATATAGATAAATACAACCCTCAGCAAAAGATACAGTCAACAAAACTAAAAGACAACCTACAGAATGGGAGAAGATATTTGCAAATGACATATCAGATAAAGGGCTAGTTTCCAAGATCTATAAAGAACTTATTAAACTCAACACCTCAGGTTTTATATATTTAGGCAGCTATCAGTGTGACTTGGTCTATCATTCTATCCCTGCAAACAAATGCATGAAATGTTGAGCTTCTGTAATGAAAAGGTCATTTGCTAAGAATAGTTAAGATATTTGGAACAGATGATGTCTGAGAGTCCAGAATTTATATCTGTCTATCTACCTACCTACCTACCTACCTACCTACCTACCAACCTATCCATCTATCCATACATCTATGCACAACACAGACACAGGTTAAATAATGAATATGAACCATTGAATAATACTTGCTGTCATTTCTTTTAGAGCTCACTGCTATTAACTCTACAAAAACTTCTCTGAAAGATGATAATGGTAAGGTTTTTGTCTATGTTATGTTATGTTATATATATATGTTATGTTATTTATGTTATGCTATAGCACGTTTTCCTCCAGGTCAACTTAACTTTTGAACTCCCCTGGCTTCAGGGAGAAACCTCAGAATGGCTGGGTCTTGCAGAATAGACTGAGTCATATTTTAAGTCAATCTACATTTCTCAGGTGTCATCTTCCCATAGCAAATGCTAGTTTGGGTATGAGAGGACTATGAATTAGGGGTGCAGTGATGTGCTCTGAATTCTTTCAATAGTGGATTTCATTTACTTCTGTGGCCTCTGTTTCTACTGACTGAGGAAAACATGTGGCTTCTAGATTTCTTAAGCCTTGTTCTTGCTGGGAGTTAATAACATGAATGGACACTGAGAAGTTGTTGTACAGAAGGTGTTGTGCAGCACTGTGAGTGCAATTTTAATCTTTTAATATTCACTGTGAAGGATACTATTTCCATTCTACACATGAGAGCAATGAGCTAAAATTAATTCAGTCTCTACATCACACAGTGAAATCTGGGGCTTCAAACCAAACCATCTGAATCAAGATTCCATACACTTACTTGATTTTTATTCTTCCTCTAAATTCCAAGCCAAGATAGACTGCACACATGGCAGGGGGGAGGGGGTGGTATGCATACAGGACTTCAGGTGTCACAGCTGGACTTAAACACCAGTCTTTAATGATTAGTTGCAGGAATATGGGTAAATTATTTACATTTTCTGAGTCAACCATAAATGACACAAATAACACGTAAGTCAGTTATTGAAGACACTAGGTCCCATATGAGGTATATCTACCATAGGGTATCTCATTTAGTTGCTGCATTATCAGGACATCATCAAAAAGGACACTATCTCCCCACATGTACACAAAGGAAATGATGAAGAGCATGGGCTCTAGCTCTGCTGATCTTCCCTCCACATCCAATATCAGGGGGCTTCTGGACCTTAGCTAATCATCATCATTATCGCTATCATCATCATTCAACTTTATAATTATCCTTAATTGTTTGATGTCTTGGGTATATATTGCATGTGGAGATGCAGAATTACATAGTAATTGAGAATGTGTTCTTTTTAAAAAAGTTTTTTTTTGGATTTTTTTTAATTTATGAGAGAGAGAGAGAGAGAGAGAGAGAGAGAGAGAGAGAAAGAGATTGAGGTGGAGACACAGAGGGAGAAGTAGGTTCCATGCAGAGAGCCTGACATGGGATTGATCCCGGGTCTCCAGGATCATAACCTGGGCTGAAGGGGGCACTAAACCACTGAGCCACCCGGGCTGCCTAAGAATGTGGTCTTAAATGCCATGTTGCTGGAATTGGAATCTGGTTTCTGGTACTTACTAGTTACATGAAACCAGGTAAATTAATTACTTCTTTCCCTAACCTCAGGTTATTTGTGAATTCAAAATGTGAATGAAATAAATAGTCTTATAGGTCATTGAAAAATTAAGTAAGATTAAGGTTTTACATGCAAGACTCCCCAAATAAGTGACATTTAGTTTGAAGTTAATGGATATTACCTATTGTTCTTTTTTAGGGATATGGTAGGAATGAAGAAATGTTAAAAGCTATTTATCACCAATGCTTTTCCCCCTCCATTAGACTCACTCATTATAAACCAAATCTTACTTTTTAATACTTTGGAATGTTCTAAGTGAATTTTGCAGAGATTGCTGACTGCCTTGACCTGCAAGCTGGATTCTGAGTTGTCTTGGTGACGGTGGTGGTGGTGGTACTGGTGGTGATGGTGTAGATGTTACTCTTGGGTTGTGTTGGAATGGGAGTGTCCCTTCAACCTAGGCCATCAAAAATGTATGATGTGACGCCTCTCCCATTAATAAGCTGTAGCCTTTCACTAAAATAACTAATACATGAAACTGATAAATGACTTCTCTTAAACCCCCATGCAGCTGCAGCTCATGAACATCTCTGTCTGCTACATCTACACCCTCCTCCTCTTCAAGAGCCTGGTCTATTCTGCCATCATCACCACCCATTTTCTTGGGAGACCAGCACTCTATGGCAATGGAAAGAGTTCCTAACACATGGTGGCACCAAGGGTCCACTTTTTTCCCATTGGCTATTGTCATTAAAAGTGTCTGCTGAGCATCTAGTAGGATTTCTTTCTGGGTTTGGGTTCTTTCAGTTAACATGTGTCTTTTTCTATATGTCATTATTGTAGAACAGGTTAACAAACCACTGGGCAAACAGAAACTTTCATTCTACAGCAAGAAAAATTCTACCATGACTCAGGGTTGGGACAAAGGGGCCAATCATATGAGCTTCAGCACTGCTCTCTCCTTAATGTCCACCAGCTCCTCAGCCACCCCATAGCCATGCCTCTAAGTACAGCCAGCATGCAACATCCAGTCATATCCCCCAGGGCTCTTCAACCAGATAACTGCCTCAAAGCCTTTGATTTTACATACCAGAAGCCACCATCCTTGCCACCTCAATCTATATTGTTTTTCATAATAAGTATGATAAAAAAATTGGAAGTCTACTTTTACCTCTGTGTACATTCATTTGGTGGAATCTGAGAGTCCGAGGTACGAGACAAAATGACAATTGAATCTTCCAACTCAGCTTTGGTTGCAATAATGGTCAGTTCCAAATTTCTAATTTTTGCCCTGAATTGTCCTTATGATGCTCTCTTTGGGGCACTGGCCCCAGGGGAGCCATAGCCAGTGAGGGTGCTCAGGTTATTTCTCCTTCATAGGTAGGCTGATTCACTCATTTGGTTTAAGACACTCCAATGGCAACAGTATAACATGTCCCAGGACTGGTGTGTGTATTCAGACCTATACCAGTGTTTCATGGACATCAAGTTTCCAGATCTCAAAACAACCCCATGAGAGCAGCACTAACACTGGAAAGGTGGAGTGGTGGAGGGGTTAAGTGCTTGGACACTGAATTCCAAGCCTCTGGTTTTAAATATTGAGTCTATAGCTATTTGAACTCTCTGTGCCATAGTTTTCTCATCTGTGAAAAAAAAGTTAAGGTGACTTATAGCCTGGAGTTGTATGGATGAAATGAGTTAATTATGCTGCGTACATACCAGTCCTCAACAGCATTAGCATATTCTATTGGTAGCTTTAAGTTAGAAATAATAAAAAACACACTTGTACATGCACACACACTAACTGGTATGACACTTATTTATATGTGTGTGTATATTTCTACAAACATAAATGTAAAACAAAATGTTCAGCATGTGGTAAGTGTATAAAAAGTGAAGTGATTGTACAGTTTTCTATTTTCACTAATGAATGCATTTAAAGTAATAACTTTCATATATAAGAATTGAAACAATATCTCATTTAAAATTGGGAAGGATTCTGTTGTTGTTGTTCATTTATAACCAGCTTCAGTATCGGTGAAACAGTGCTTTTGGAAAGCAAGTAATGGTTCTTATGTAGGAACAATACAAGACCCATCAGATACAAGAAAGAGGAAATTTAATTTCAAACTACTTCCTGATTCTCAAGAATGTGATCAGACCTGTTTAGGAGAAATGCCTTGTCCTCTACTTACTTTCTGCATGTGGAAAGCATGGAGGCACAGAGGGGAAACTAGCAAATGACCTGAAGCTGTGTGGGCTGATGTCTCTGCTGGGGCTCCTAGGCAGTGTCTCCTGTGACTTCTAACTCCTTAGCACCTTCCTTCCCCAACCCAACCCGGGCTGCCCTGCACTGGGAGGTACAGAGAGAGGGGATAATGTCAGAGCAAGAGATGGTATGAGTGGTAGGAGGGCTTGGTGTGGTGATGGTGCTTTATTTTCTCAGGCTTCTTTGTCCACATGTTCTGTTGAATGTGGTTGATTCATGGAAAATGATTGAAGTCAAACCGTCCCCTACTACTTGGGGCTCTGTAAGCGGTGGTTCGTGTGTTGTGAGATGAAATAAGGACAGTTAAACCACAGCCAACTTTGCCTACTTCCAAAAGACCACAGCTAATGGAAAGAAAATATTCATCTGCATATGCATACTCCTTCTGTCAAACATACTGTTGGGCCTTGGTGGTGGGTTCCCCTATTTTATATCAAATTCATTCCAACTAGCTGCTCTATGAGTTGGGATCCTATGACCAGGACCATTGAGACCCTACACCCTCAGTCCATTCTGATGACTCCATTCTGAAGGAAAGGGCACCCAGACTTCTTGTAACACTAGGTGATCCCTGACATTCAACCAGGGTCTTGTGCTTTTCCATGGCAGGTGATTTACTGGGGTTCATACTTTCGATCTCATTTTGTCAGTGTAGGCAGGGTGACATGAGACCCCTGCCCATGAAGCTACTAGCACAGATAGACTGTAGATGTCACAATAGCAGGTGCTTCTCTCCCCACAAGAACACAGACATATGGAGGCCCTGAGTTCAACTGTGTAATTGGATGTCATAGACTGAGTTCTCTAAGTCCCTTTAAAGGGACAGGTGACTGTAGAGTCAGGCTGAGCAAGATCAATAGAAGACATGTACATCAGAAATTTGTCCTGGGGATCAATTAAAAGAGTATTCAGTAATATGAGCACAAAGAGCAAGTGTCCCTACCCCAGCCACACCTGGGGATGATACAGAGAGGGTGCCAGTCCTGGGACCCAAATTGTCCAGTCCTTGGGGAAACAAACTTCTATTGCTGAGATCACCACCCTAGGCTTTCACAGTCTGACTTCACAGAAGATTCTCACATTCTCTTGTTCTGTGCTTGAGAGCCAACTTCTGGGTGAGCCTTCACTTCCATGAACAGGAGCTCCATGCTACTGCTTCAGCACAGCATGTATGGGGGAGAGGGCAACTTTTCTCAGGGTAATTTGTACACTCACACCAGCTTAGGCATCATCAGTGATCCTGGTGTATATGTGACTCTACTCCTGAGACAAGATAATCTGTGTCCACAGCTCTGAGTTCTGGAGATTTGGGTCTCAAAGGCCAGAATCTGCAGACCTCCCTTGCCCCTTTCTTCACTTTAAGAGTTTCTTTAAACCTCTGCTGCCCACACCCCTCCTGGTGGCACTTCTGTCATTTGGTCCATTCTTAGCACAAGCATAGATGGAGCTGATCTGACCTGCACAAGGCACATTTGACCCTGTCATTACATTCTTAGTTATTTCTTCAGGAAAGATCGCTGATGAAATAATACTTGTTTTCCATTATGTACATTTTCCCTCTAAAAATCAGAAAAATATCTAAATGTCTGAGAGCAGAAGAAAAATTAAATAATTATTATATTTCCATGAAGTGTTCTGCATCCACTCAACATTATATCTATATGGTTTATGGCAACATGGAAAATGCATATGTATTCAAGCAAAAGCAAATATATAATGAAAAAAATGTATATCCCACAAGATGATATTTATAAAAATAAAAACCAAAATACATATGTGCAAATCAGAAAGGTGATACAAAACTACCAGGTGACTTCAATCATTTCCAGATATTCCAAAATTTCTACAGTAAACTGACTTTATAATTTCTAAATTATAATTTTTAAAGCATGGCAAAAATAATATCAGCAATACGGTCACAATACTGTGAAAATGCAAACACAAAACCACTAGGAGACAAACAAAACTGTCAGCAGTGATGTGGCTACAGAGTTTGAAGCGTAGGTTCTATGATTTTTTTCCATGCACATTTTTACAAAATACATGTATTACTGTTGCAGTGAGGGAGGGAACATAACAAAAAAATCTGTGGGAAGACAAGGTAGCAGGTGAAGGATAGAGCCTTCTCACACACACAGGAAGCAGCCTGCCTCACAGTTGCTTTACTCTTGTCAGATAATACACCTCAAATAGGACATTTTCTTCTTCTGAGAATGTCTGCCTGCATTATAGCCAAAAAGAAATCTGGTACAGGAGAATGAGTGGCACAAAATTTTAAGGAAAGGTTGTGCCCCACATCTTAACCTCATAAATATTAACTCATAAATGTCACACAATTCAGGTGAAGTTTGTGGTAACATAAACAGATAAAGGTATCACTGTTGGGAAGCTTCACTTTCCAGTTTATTAATCTGCTGTAAAGACACTAGGGCAGATTAAATGCCTTCTCACTCAGAAATGAGTCTGAGGAAGGAGATCATACTATGTCTTCCTGTTTCTGGTCTTACTCTCCTCCTGTCACGCTAATGGAATTTGATCCCCAAGGAGCTGACATGTCTTGGAATTATTTGGGAGCCCTAAATAAAGCCAAACATTTAATTAAAACATAATATTATGTATGTTTTGCACAATTTAAAAGTGAATGATAGCAAGGCCTCATTGCTATCATCAACAAATCTCATGGATGCCAACTATAAAACTGCACTAGGTCAACAAAACTAACAATTTCAGTGTTTGGGAAATGTCCAAATGCATGCAACAGTCTGAGAAGCATTTACACTTGAAAAGCTGCAGAATTCAGGGAACAACAGCAGTACACTTGCCTACAGTGGCTGCTGTGCTTTCCCCACACAGCATCATAGACATGAAGTTTCTTCTAAAATTGAACAGGCCATGAGGACTGGCAGCAAATCACACAGTGTAAGGGAGCTCAGTTAATTTGTGGTGAGGAATGATGTAATGGTGAACTGACAATCTGTGTGGTATGTAAGCAGGAAGTCCAGGGGGTCTGCTGCTCTGATGTTGTGGTCATGGCTATAGCAAGCATGTGTTTAGCTAAAGCTGTGTGCATGCTTAGCAGCACTCAAAAGAGCTCAAACCTTCCAAGTACTGCTGGTGGACCTTGAGGTGATTGGCATATGCAGAGGAGCCATGGAAAGACTCAGAAAAAGTATAGCTGGGAAGACTTTACTTTAGCCCATGAAGTCTATGTGCTAATTGCCTAAAATATAAATATGCTACCCAATACTTACTACAAAAGCATTTAGTGGACAATAAAAATTTTAATCAAGTTACTTGAGCATAATCCCTATCAAATCTTAGTTTTCACTGAGCTGTGTGGACATGGGGTAATCCTCTGGAAGCTAGGCTGAAAAATAAGGAAATTAAAAGAGAAAACAGGAGTCATGAAACACCACGTACTGCAGAGAATATAATATCACAGATTTAGTCCAAGCAACATTCTTAGAATACAAACAGCAATGAAACAACATTTTGGGGAAAAATCACAATCTAGAGTTGCTGCAATATGTTTTCAACAAAATATTTTTTATTTTTTAAAGTTTTTTCAACAAAATATTTTTTAATAAAAAAATAAGAAGATGGGCAAAAAATCAGATAAGTGTGACTCTTATTAGGGGAAAACCCCCCACAACTCCATACAAGCTGTCCTTGAGTGTGTCCAGATATTTTCTTTAGTGAAGATTTCAAAGTGGCTATTACATATTTGTTCAAAAAGAAAATAGGAAACCATGTTTAAAGAGTTAAGGGAAAGTATGACAATAAAAAATCAGCAAATAGGTATTCCAGTGAAGGATACAAAAATTACAAAACAGAACATACATTTAAACAAATAAAATCTACATTAGGAAAGCTTTATACCTGAACTATTCACTAGAGAGCTTTTTTTTTTTTTTTTTTTTTTTTTTTTTTTCACTAGAGAGCTTTAAGAGAATATTCCAGTTGGCAGAAAAAATAATCTCAATACAAGTGAACTTCTTCAACTTGATAAAGGGCGTCTGTGAAAACCCATAGCTGACATCATACTTAATGTTGAAACAGTGAATGCTTTTCCCCAAAGACAAGGAACGAGAGATGGATGTCTGCTCTGGACATTTCTATTCAACCTGGCATTAAGTGTTCTAGAAAGTGCACCTAGAAAAAAATGTAAAGATCTCTAGCAGATTGAAAAGTAAAAATAAAAATGTCTTCACCACAGATGACATGATCCTGTATGTAGATAATTCCATAGGACCTACATGCAAACAAACCAAAACTAGAACTCATAAACAAGGTCACCATCATTGTACAAAATATCAGTTGTATTTCTATAAGCTAGCATGAACAACTTGAAAATGAAATTAAAGAAATGATTCCATTTATGATAGAACTGAAAAGAATAAACATTTAGGAATTAATTTAAAACAAGAGGAGCAAATCTTGTATTTTGACAAGTGTGACAAGTTAATTCAGTGCAAGATGGGATAGTCTTTTGAACAAATGGCTCAGCTACAACTGGATAACCAAAGGCAGAAGAATAAACTTAATTTTTTTACATTCTCCATATATGAAAATTAATTCATGATGCACCATAATATTTTTTTTCTTGGACCATAATCTTAATGGGAGAGCTAACACTATAAAATCTTCTAGAAGAAAACAAAGGAGAAAATCTGTGATACAGGATTAAGGCAAGGAGTTCTTAGATATGACCCCAAACACACAATCCTTAAAAGAATAATTTCTGATGAACTAGATTGTATCAAAATTAAAAACATGTGTATGGAGTGTCCAGGTGGTTCAGTGGTTTGGGCGTATGACTTTTAGTTTTGGCTCAGGTTATGGTCTTATGGTCATGGGATCAATCTCCATGTTGGGCTCCTAACTACTGGTGAAGTCTGCTTGGAATTCTCTCACTCCCTCTCCCTCTGCCCCTCCCCACCACTTGCACAAACATTAATTCTCTCTTTGTCTTAAATAAATAAATAAATAAATAAATAAATAAATAAATAAATAAATAAACAAGCAAGGAAGCAAGCTTCAAAAGGTTCCGTGAAGAACATGAAAAGCCTACAGTTTGGGAAGGACATATTTGTGAATCATATGAAGGATTTTTATCTGATAAAGGACTATCATCTAGAATGTATGAAGAACTGCTATGAAGAGAAACAACATAACTATAAAAAATAAAAAAAAAGCTTAAAATACACATTTCTCCAAAGGAGGGATATGAATAACTAATAAGCACATGAAAACAATTTCAACCTCACCATTCATTAGGGGCATGGGAATGAAATCCACAAGTAGATGCCACTGCATGCTTGCTAGAATGTCTATCATCTAAAAGACAACTTCTAACATGTGTCAGTAAGAATAGGGAGAAGCAAACCCTTTTTTAAAAAACAAAGTAAATATAATTAACATGAACTGCTATATTAGTTTCAGGTATATAATATAATAATTCAACACTTGTATGAATTACTCAGTGCTCATCACAATGACTGCTCTTAATCCCCCTTACCTATTTTCCCCAGACCCACCCACTTCCCCTCTGGAAACCACCGCTTTGTTCTCTTTCTGTTTTTCTTTGTCTCTTTTTTCTTTGTTTCATCTTCTGTTTTGTTTCTTACATTCCACATAGTAGTGAAATCATATGGTAATTGTTTTTCTCTTTCTGACTTATTTTACTTAGCATTGTACTCTCTTAGTGCATCCATGTTGTTGCGAAGAGAAAAATCTCATTTTTTTAAATGTCTGAATAACATTCCCCATATATACCAGGAGAAATGAAGTCTCACACACTGCTAGAGGCGACATAAGATGGTATAGCAACTTTGGAGAACACTTTGATGATGACTTAAAAATTCAACTGAAACTCACCAAAAGACCCAGTGAATCTTCTTTCTTAGAAAAATGAAAACAAATATCCCACAAAGACATGCATGACAAAGTTCATAGTGGGATTAGTCATAATAGCAAAAATTGGCAGCAATTCCAATATCCATCCATTGGTATATTAACAAAATGCTGTCATCCATGCACTGGAATAGTATTCAGCAATACAAAGGGACAAACTACTTATGCATGTTACAACACGTATGACACTCAAACTCCGTACGCTAAGTAGAAGAAGCCAGATGCAAAAAAAATTATATATTGTATGATTTCACACATATTGATTGTACAAAAATGGTAAATAAAATGAAAAGCTGGTCAGTGGTTTATCCAGGACTGGAAGTAAAAGCAGGGATTAACTGCAAATAAGAAAACTTTCCTGGATGACAAATTTTCTGTAAAATTGTATTGTGATGTTGGTTTAAAAAGTATACATTTATTAAAAACCATTTAAGCACACATTTATAATGGATGAATTTTATGGTGTGCAAATTATATCCCACTAAAGCTATTTTTTTAAAAAATCAAGGTTAAGTAATATCCTCACCTGTAATATCGCAATACCTTTCAAAATTTTTATTAAAAATTAGAAAAATTACTTTTCATATCTGCTGAGTGTGTACAGGGGACTCTCTAATTGATCATTTAAGCAAGAACAGTTAGGAGAGATTAAAGAGTTCTAAGAATAATACCATAGGGCCACAGGAGTTAGCCAAGACAGTCCCAGGCAGGCCAGGAGGTATGACTGATTATTTTTAGCAGGTGTCAAATTCAAATTTCAGTGCCTTCATTGAGACTTGCTTGGCACAGATTATATCATGCAACTGAACTATTCTTCACTTTAAATTAGCCTTCCCATGAGTCAGGAGGTGACAAACTACCTTTTCCTCGGGATCACAACGGGTTCACTTTGGCTGTCTGACCATGTAAAACACTTTCATCTCAATAGTCTGACAGCCTCAATTATGCTTCTTCCTTCCTTCCACTGAATAAACAGGTAAGCAGGACATACAAGCAAACCTGCAAACAAACCACCTGTATATCTTTCAAAGTATCTAACAAAAGGTGCTAATTTTCCAAATCTCTAAGATACTAAAAGTCAAGCCATTCCTTTAGAAGGAAAAATGCTAACATTTTAATTTTTGGTGACTCTGATTTATTTCTCTTCCTTTCATCCATTCCTTCCACAGCTATAAATGTACTCTGTGCCAGCACCACACTAGGTGCAGGAGAAAGTCAGGAGAAGGCAAGCAGCCCCCAGATGCCCTCTTCTCCACCAGGGGCCAACCAGCGCCGCATCAGTCCCAGGGCAGCAGAAGCACAGACGCCTGTTCTGTTTAATTTTCAACCACTGGCCTCATGAGCCAACAGTGCTTTAGAGTTGAATCTTCTTTTCTAGGCACAGTTTTTAATTCCAATAACAGTTTTTAATTATAATTCTTTCCTAACTTGAAGGTTCAGCCAATGAAAATATAATACAATAAAGTAAGTCACTTTGAACACTCCTTCTCTCCTACTACACACTTGCATTTTGTCTTGAACAAAGCAGCTTCCCAGCAGAGCACCCTGACCAGGTTTGTTCCAGATCAGCTCCGGAACCCAATGAAATGGAAATGCTCCCAACTACCACTAGGTGGGGGTACAAGTCAGAGGCAGGAAGCCAGTGGATTCAGACCTGGGAGCTTGATGAAGAATGTCTAAGGTGGGATTTCTCCTGTTTATCCTGCCGCTCTGAACTTCTAATTAAGTAAACACATCACTACTGAGAACTCTTATTAGAACAATAAAAGCTATGCAAAATGCTCAATTAAATATGAACTTCGTTTTTTTTTTTTATTGGTGTTCAATTTACTAACATACAGAATAACACCCAGTGCCCGTCACCCATTCACTCCCACCCCCCGCCCTCCTCCCCTTCTACCACCCCTAGTTCGTTTCCCAGAGTTAGCAGTCTTTACGTTCTGTCTCCCTTTCTGATATTTCCGTTTTTTAAAAGAACAAGTCCTATGACATATAAAAAACTCCATAAAATAACCCTCATAATGAGGTGTGCAAAATTTAATACTTGTTTGAGGTTCTCCTGAGTGAGAAAGAGATTTTCTGCTGGTTCATATCTGCATTTCATCTGACTCTATGCTTTTGTGTTTTAATCTGCTTTTATTTTTTAAAGATTTATTTATTTATTTTAGAGAGAGAGAGCAGGGGAAGGGGCAGAGGGAGAAAATATCCAAGCAGACTTCCATGGGGCAGGTGCGATCAGCAGGAGAAGCCAAAGGAGTAAATGTACATTGTGAGCTTGCACCCATCCCGCCACCATAGGGAGCACAGACCCACAGGCCGGTGTCCTACAGGCCCCAGGAGACCAGACAAAAGGACCAGAGAGAAGAAAGGGACGATGGACACAAGAGGCTCATGTGAGGAGAGCGCTGAGAGCAACAGAATGTGGTCATCAGAAGCCAGAGAAATGACTCAGATGGAATAACATAGACTTTACAGTAGGTGCTGTGAGCAGGGAAAGAGGTGGAGGGATAGGGATAGAAGGTAATGGAGAAAAGAGAGATGTAAATAAAGGAACTAGGTAGTAGAGATGGACAGACAGACGTAGGGAGACGGGAGTACAGAGACAGATGGGGAGGGGAGGAGGGGGAGATGGGGGAGCCAGAGGGGAGAGAGAGAGAAATAAAGCAGGACAAGGAGACCCAGCTGGAACGGGAGATGGAGAGACAAGGACACAGAAGGAAGGATGGCAATAGACGTGAGACAGAGAGGAGTGTGGACACAACCGTGGGGACAGAGGGCCTGAGGGGGGAAAACAGGGGGAGAGGGATGTGGGGGGGGGCAGCAGGAGCAGCACCAGAGCCAGGGCAGGAGCTGGGAGCCCCTGATGACCCTTGTCTGCACCCAGGATCTCCTTGGGGGTGCACAGGGGTGATTTCCTCATTCTTGACTTTTCTCTAACCTCTCCTGCACTCAGGGTGGTAATAATTCCCTCAGGAAGAGCTGCCATTGGTAAGGCCCGTGCTAGCCTGGGACATGGTCCGTGTGGGGACGGGCAGGAAGGTGGTCGGTTCCTTTATGACTGTGTGATTTCTCTTTGCCATCATTTCTCAGCTGAGCCCTGGGACTTGGAGTAGGAAGTGGTGTTTAATACCATAATATAGATGCTGGGGTACTCACCTCTGGATTCATATGGCTTTCCCCTTTTTCGGTGGTATCTAAAAAGGGGTAATACCTAGAGACATGAATTCAAATGATAGATCAGAGTTTTTACTAATCTTTAAAAATTGTGTATTTGTGGGCAGCCTGGGTGGCTCAGCGGTTTAGCGCTGCCTCAGCCTAGGGCGTGATCCTGGAGACCCAGGATCGAGTCCCACGTCGGGTTCCCTGTGTGGAATCTGCTTCTCCCTCTGCCCCCCTCCCCGTCTCTCATGAATAAATAAATAAAATCTTTAAAAAAATTATATATTTGCATTTTTCCCTTACACTGACATTTTTCTGCCTAATGTTGTCAACATAAATTTTTAAAAAATACGTAAATATCAGTGAGTCATAATCACCACTAACAATAGGCCCAGAGGATGAAATTTAAGATTTTTCTCTCTCCCTCTCACTCCCCACACTGTCTCTAGGGGACCCTGTGCCTATGAATAAAATCTAGTAGCAAGAGTACACTCCATTCTGTGCTGTAGCTTTAAACTTTTTTCTAGCATTCTGGTGGAGGAGATTTCTCTAATTACTTGTTTGTTTTGAGAATTCTTTTTCCAGGGCACCTGCATAGCTCTGTTGGCTAAGCATCTGCATTAGGCTTAGGTCATGATCCCAGGGCCCTGCTCAGTGGGGAGCCTGCTTCTCCCTCTTCCCTGCTATTCCCCACAGCTCGTGCTCTCAGGCTCTATCGCTCTGTCAAATAAATAAATGAAATCTTCTAAAAAAAAGGAAAAAATATTTGAACTCTAGTGTGATGGCAGTTTTATACTTTCTTAAGTCCAAAAACATGAGGGGCACTTGGGTGACTTAGCAGCTGAGCCTTTGGCTCAGGGCGTAATCTCAGAGTCCTAGGATTGAGTCCCACATCCAGCTCCCCCGCAGGGAGCCTGTTTCTCTCTCTGCCTATGTCTCTGCCTCTCTCTGTGTGTCTCTCATGAATAAATAAATAAAATCTTTTTAAAAAGTCCAAAAACATGAGACTCATGTGCCAGTATGGATTTCCTGGGACTCCAAGATAGTGAGGTTGCCTGGGATAGTCTGCTTTCAGAGCTGCTCCTGGGGCAGCCTCCTGTCCCCTGCACATGGGGTTCTTGAGCACAGGACAGTCAGCCAGTGTCCCTGCGCTTCCTTACTTCCCAGCGTCTGTGAAGGCACTTGAGATTACTGTTCTCTTTAATGATAGCCATTTTTAAAAAAAATTATTTGTTTATTTGAAAGGGAGCACAAGCAGAGGCAGGAGCGGAGGGAGAAGTAGACTCCCCCTTGAGCAGGGAACATGATGCCTGACTGGATCCCAGGACCCTGTGATCATGACCTGAGCTGAAGGCAGATCTTAACCGACTGAGCCACCCAGGAGCCCTGACAATAGTCATTCTAACAACTGTGAGACTATACCTCCTTGTGGATTTGATTTGCATTTCCCTGAATTATTTCAGACAAATAACAAATAATTTAGTTTGTGTTCCAATATTGCATAGCACTTCGTACTTATTTTTCCATTAAATCTGGCAACCCTATGTGAGGCTGCCTTTTTTCCTTGAAGAGAAAAAGACATTATCTAGCAAATTAATTTTCTGTGAGCACACGTATACACTTACACACACTCACACACATTTCTGTATATCTACTGAGCAGAGTCAAATGAAGACCAACATAACTGATCCTACTTTCTTCTAATAAGCCCATTTAATGATGATCACATTTGTTAAGCTATTTTAAAAAGGTCAATGTGGGGAATGTTCAAGTGGCCTGTCATCATCTGTTGACTGAGAATACTAATGTGTCTCACAGAATTTTAATATTTTCAAGAATTCCAAAATTGAAATTTATGTTTGAAAAAGGGACCTGGCCCCATCCCTGACACGTGGTGGGTGCTCTGCATGTAGTGACTGAATTTGAAATGCCAGGTCTGCTCAATGAGAGGTGTGCACAATGGAGAGGAGGGCATGGGGGCTCGAATCCTGCCTCAGCTGCTCGTGGTCCTGTCATATTGAATGAGTCACCTGCTTTGGGAAGCTGTTTTCTCATCTTTAAAGATGAGAATTAATGAGGCTTCTGGGGAAAAAAATGAGGTTTCTGGAATGAGGCTTTCATTTTCATTTTTAAGTGTCTAAACTTCTGTGATTCTGTAGTGAAGTGTGAATGTCCAAGATTCTACCTATGATATGTTTTTAAAATGGGGTTAATAATCTAACAAATGAAACATATTTTTAAGAAAAAGTGTTATTCAACACAAAGTATTATAAACATGTAAATTGAATATAAAAGCGAGACTATTTTATAGAGAGTTCTCTCATCAAAACATATCAATGGCTTTCCTGTTGTGAGTTTTCTGGGCTTGTCCAGTTTACTAAGCGTTGACATCACATGTGCATCCAATTTATTTCCTGTGACCTAGTGAAGAAGTCAAACTGGATTAGATCTCAGACGCTCCCATGGTCAGAAGGGAGCTGTCCCAGGTCGGGGAAAGCAGGCAAGCCTCTCAGAGGTTAAAGGAAAATGTCCAAGCTTCATCACCTGGCTCTTTGCACAGGGTCAGCCTGAGTCCACACCTGCTCTGACCCACCTGCCTCTCCCCTGGGGCTGAAGTCTGGGGCCATCAGAGCAGTTGTATTCATGGCAGCAGCAGGATGACCTGGGAGGACGGGAAGTTCTGCTCCCTCAAGAGCCACCTGATTTCTCTCTTCTGGAGACCAGGGGGGTCTTGCTCAGATCTCCCTAACACCTCATAAGGCTATTATCTGTGACCCGTTCAAAAGGTTTTTCATATTACTTTTTAAAATTGTGCAATTTTTAACAAATATGATCTTTTAGTGCCATGTAAGGAAGAGCACAGATACACTGCAGCAGGAAGAGAAGTAGAGGACAGGAAAGCAATTATCACCTGTTCAAATGCATTTCCAGGCCCAGCATGGACCTTCTATACTCTAGGGTGTCAAGCCAGCAAACTGAAATTTAGGGAACTCTCCTGTCCCTGTAAATGCTGCCCTTGACCAAAAACAGACTATCCCAGCCAGCCAGGCTCCAAACACCAACAATCTATAAGATCAGATATGTACCCTCAAGCAATCAGCCTAACTCAAATACTCTCTCTTCAATCCCTGACTGACCTGCCAGCCTTGTGAGGAAATCCCTGACCTCCTAGCTCATCCTGCCTGTTCCCTCTGGGCTGCTTCTAAGGATAAAACTCCCTCATGCCCTGAATCCCTGAGGCAGAGTGCTCCACTGCTTGTGAGGCCCTGAACTCCCCAATCCATGGATTGTTCTTCTTTGGATAAAGCACACCACACTCTACAGACTAAATTGTTTCACTTTTTTTGATTGACACACCCAGGAGCTAGCTTGTTTGGTTGAAGGTTTGGGGCAGACTCTTTATACATTAAGGCTGATCATGGCCAACAGGTGTTGAGCCTTTAATGTCAGCAATGTTTGAAGACAAATATCAACAGTAATTGAGAGAAACAGAGTTTTGAAGGCTGACAATGAGAAATAAAATTTATTTTCATAAAAGAAAAAAAAAGTTGTGGATTTTCTTCCCAAAAGTAAGATAATCTAATTGGTGAGATTAGATTAGATTTTTCTCTAGAATGGGAGAGAGCAGGAAGAAAAGAGTTCACCCACATTCTCAACCACATTGCTCACTCTCTATATTGAAAGTCTTTCCACATGTCATTCTGCTGTGCAGATGTCACCCCCATTGTCACTCTCTTTTCCACTTAACATTTTATTTTTTACTTTTTTTGTTTTTTAATAATAAATTTATTTTTTATTGGTGTTCAATTTGCCAACATACAGAATAACACCCAGTGCTCATCCCGTCAAGTGCCCCCCTCAGTGCCCATCACCCATTCACCCCCACCTCCCACCTTCCTCCCCTTCCACCATCCCTAGTTCGTTTCCCAGAGTTAGGAGTCTCTATGTTCTGTCTCCCTTTCTGATATTTCCTACCCATTTCTTCTCCCTTCCCTTCTATTCCCTTTCACTATTATTTATGTTCCCCAAATGAATGGGACCATATAATGTTTGTCCTTCTCCAATTGACTTATTTAACTTAGCATAATACCCTCCAGTTCCATCCATGTTGAAGCAAATGGTGGGTATTTGTCGTTTCTAATGGCTGAGGAATATTCCATTGTATACATAGACCACATCTTCTTTATCCATTCATCTTTTCGATGGACACCGAGGCTCCTTCCACAGTTTGGCTATTGTGGACATTGCTGCTATAAACTTCGGGGTGCAGGTGTCCCAGCGTTTCATCTTAACATTTTAGCACAGCTGCCCTAGACACCTGCTGAGGGCCTGAATAATGAGCCTGGAACATTATTGTAGCAGAGTATTCTAGTCACCAGTTCATCAGCTCAGCACAACCTCAGAGCCTGCATTTGGAGACACATGAGCCTTGAATCTTGGCTATAGCTCAGCATATCTGCCTTTCAGTTTTTATCAGGAGGAGGAGGTCAGGAGCTGGGTCTGGTACTGGGTACTGAAGAACCCAAGTCTCCCTGTCCCCCGAGTCTGCTTCCTGGCCATCCCCACTGTCTTCTCCTTCCAGGCTGGTGGGCTAGCATTAGCCTAATTAATTACCAAAACTACACCAAGGAGATCTTTTTATACTTGGGATAAGAGAAAAGGAAACTTCATTTCAGTTGGAAGTCAATGCTACCTTGACTTCTCAAAGCTTCATTTCAGATGCAGTCCTCAGCTGACCCTTCCTGACACCCTACCTTTACCATTTCTGAGGACCTGATCCTAGAACTGCAGCTCCCAGTCTCCCCCACTCTGCCCCTGTCTGCACTACCCCTGGGTCAATGCAATCTTCTTCCTTTGGCCACACACACACACACACACACACACACATCTGATTTTTCATAATTCTACACTATGAGGCCCCATCACCTATTGCAACCAGTCCAGGTTTAAGATGAAACCCCAACACTTCTTGAGCATTTTCTATGCATCTGGGACAAACTATATGCTTTGCTCTCCTTCCCTGTTCACACTGCATGCAACCTAATGAGGTTCCTTTTGACATATGAGGAAAAGGAGTAGAAACAGCTTGCCCAAGACTACACAGCTATCACATTATGTTAGGACATTTAAGTCCTCCAGTGAGATCTCTGGGAGAAATTCTCCAATGCTAGCTCAAGGAACCTGCTGTCTTTTCAGCAGAGAGCTCTGTGCTTGTCCTGCCTCCCAAGCAGGCTGCACACACATTCCCGTTAGTACCAAGTGGCCAATTGAGGCTTGAGAGTCGTCCCCAGCCAGACCTGGGAACCTCCCCACCCAATACCCAGTAGACATGCAGTCTTGGAAAGGTACTTAAAATACCAACCAGAATTTCCCCATTTCTAAATTGAGGGAAGTAGCATTCATCCAACAGGATGAATTTCAAGATTTAATCAAACAATGAACAGAAACCAATTAGTGTGGTGCTCAGATGTAGTGGATGTCCAATCAAGGATTGCTGTTCTCACTGGTGCTGTCATGCACCAACATTGCTCAGTGTTTTTCAGCACCCTGAGCACTGATGTTCCCTCCCCCACTGTGGTCAGACCTGTCCCTGCCCTCTGGCACCTCCCACTCTCCAGCTTCTCTATTACTAGTACCTGCAGGTGCCTCAGGGAAGCTGAGGCTCAGATCTAACCTGCCCTCTGCCATCCACCGGAGTAGTCTCCCAGGTCCGCCTGGGCTTCTCTCCACCAGGCAGGAACCTGAACCATGCTGAGTTCCCTTGCTGTCCTGTGTGTCCTCCTGTTTCCCGGTAAGTCCTGACTCCCTCCACAATGCAGGGTGTGGGGGATGCCCTGAGTCTCCTGGCCATCCCTGTCTCACTGCTATCCCTCTCTCCCTCTTTCAGGTGGTGCAGCGGGGCTCAAGCTGGAGCAGACTCCTGTGGTCGTGGGGCGCTTGGGCACCTTGGCCACCCTGCCGTGCACAGTGGATACCTCGGTGAGCTACATCCACTGGTACTTCCACAAGGAGGATACAGCCCCCAAGAGGCTCCTCTACCTAGACATGTCCAGGTCGTATGTGCAGAGGGATATATTCGTGAAAGCAGACAAAGTCAACGCCAAGAAAGGCAGGAACAGTTACAGCTGTAACCTGTTGTTGCAGAAACTGGAGAAGAATGATGAGGGCGTGTACTACTGTGCTGCCTGGGAAGCGCACAGCCACTCCTGCTGCCCTGGCCCCTGTGCAAAAAGGTCTCCATATCCTAGGGCCCTCCATACCTGGCACCTTCCCCTGGCTCTGGGTCCCTGGAGTTACCTTGGGGTTAGGCCTTAGGACCCCAGCATCTGGCAGGTGCCCCCTTCTTGGGTCCACTCTATATAACCCTGGAGGCTAAGGAGCCCCTGATACTCAGGTTGGCTCAGACCCAGGAAGCTGTCCAGCCTGGGGGGACTTTTCTAAAGATTGTCAGGGGCAATGTTTCTGAAGCATTTGGAGTAGAATCCGTGCTGCTCGATGTAGTAGCCACTAGTCACAGGTGGGTACTGACCACTTGAAATGTAGCTAGTGCACTAGTCCAAGCTGAGATGGCTACTTGTGTACCATACAAACCATGTTCTGGAGACTATAAAAAATGATGAAATATTTTCTTAGTAATATCTATACTGATTAGATGTTGAAATACTATTTTGGATATCTCACAGTAAATAAAAGTAATGCTAGAATTTCATTTGTTTCTTTAGCCTTTTAAAAATGCAGCAGTATGAAAATGTTTGTCTCCATTTGTGATTTGTATTTATTTCTACTGAACAGAGCTGTGACAGACTGGTGATGGAAGAATCTGACCACCTGCGTGAAGAATGTGGGAATGAAATATGGTGCAAATCATTTCAAGAGTGAAAGACTCTGGAGATTTACCACAAAATGTTTGAAGGCTCAGACTGGGAGTCACCTCCTGATTCCAGTTTCTATGTTGCTGCCCTGCCCCCTACTAGTTACTTGCAGTGGAGAGTCAGGGAGCAGAGGCTCAGGAAGCTGAGGGCTAACTTCTCAGCACCTTCGTGCACTGGCATGTCTGGGGCTCAACTCCTGTGAGGGGACATGATCCTCAGGGAGGTTGATGCATCAGCCCTGGGTGAGACCTGGGGACCTCCACCTTCTGCTTCTGCTTGAATGCTACTCCATATGATTTGGTCTATATTCCCTGGACCTCTGTTCTCTGCTCTGTAAAATGAGGTGGTTTAACTGCCACAGTTGTGTGACTGATTTCTGTATCAAACCAAAATTGTATCAATAAGATATCACTATACTTACTAACTTCTTATAAAATTAGTCAACTTCTTGAGAAAGAAAAAAGAATGAAGGAAAAAGAAAAGAAGAGCCATATTACTGATTCTCTAGGAATACCTCTGTGGCAGTATGTGGGGAAAAGAAAAAGCTCTGTGAGAAAGTCTAATTGAATTAAATGCATTTTCATTTGAAAATTCAAATTTTATGTAAAATGCAAATTGCATTGGTGAAAATGATTACTGTAAGGAAAGTCTACATGATCTGAAGGAAATTGGTCCCTCAGATTCACTAACTCCCCATTTATCTCTCTGAGCCTCTGCTTTTGTGGTGAGAGATTTGTATTTAAGATAGGCATGTCTGTACAAGAGCCCAACCAACACTTCAACCCTCTACTGAAGGCCTGGGTCAAGGCTAAGACCTCCAGTATGTGCAGGAAGAGGTTGTAGGGGAGGGGCAGAAATTTACCTTTGTTCTGTTCTGAGAATGTTCCTTCATTTATCCTCCCCATTACCTATGCAACTGAACCCTTTCCTCTCAGTGCCTGACTCCACAGGGCAGTGATCTGAGACCTGGTAACCTATTACCGTTTGGTTAGAGAGAAATTAGCTAAATATGAAGACATTGTCATGAGAAGTCATCCCAACTCAATGTAAATCTTAGTTTTTAACATGGTTCCATAGTGCCTTTGAGTTACCTCCTGATAGGACACTGACCTTATGCATGGAGCAAACAACCCATATATGGAGGGAAAAACAAGTCCAGATTTGGAGTCATTTCCTTCCCCTGCCTTTCTCCCTGTGCATAAGGTGAGCTTCCCCAAAGATACCTTGGGTACACACAGCCCTCCTGTCCTCAGGAAATGTTTGCTAATTAAATGGTTGTTTAAACAGCTAAGTCATGAAAACACTAAAAGCATTTCTTTAGAATGTACAGCACTGATTCCAGTGGCAGATCTATTGTCTGTTTAACTGAGATTGATATTTTGACTATTAGAGAGGGACTCACATTACCTCATGGGTAGGGGATTTTGTTATAGATGGATACTTGAAATATCCTGATGGTTTGGGCTCAACTCATTTATTTCACTCCTAAGGTGAGTGAGACACAATGGTTTTTTTTTTTAATTTATTTTTATTGGTGTTCAATTTACTAACATACAGAATAACCCCCAGTGCCCATCACCCATTCACTCCCACCCCCCGCCCTCCTCCCCTTCTACCACCCCTAGTTCGTTTCCCAGAGTTAGCAGTCTTTATGTTCTGTCTCCCTTTCTGATATTTCCCACACATTTCTTCTCCCTTCCCTTATATTCCCTTTCACTATTATTTATATTCCCCAAATGAATGAGCTCATACACTGTTGGTGGGAATGTGAACTGGTGCAGCCACTCTGGAAAACTGTGTGGAGGTTCCTCAAACAGTTAAAAATATACCTGCCCTACGACCCAGCAATTGCACTGTTGGGGATTTACCCCAAAGATACAAATGCAATGAAACGCCGGGACACCTGACACAATGGTTTTGAGTAATGGAAGCAACGTTACATTTTGAAGTTAATGCTGAGTAAAGTCTAAGAACATATAAAAACCATTGTTTTCATAGTTGTATCATCCATTACCAACTGATCACACATGTTAGTACTATGTAAAATGTCATGTCTGTAACCTCAGAGTCACCTTCTAAAAATCACAAATCTAAAAATTTCTGGGTACACTTGGAAATCCATGCTGATTGTTTGTATTGGGGCTCTTTATTTTCCAGGCCCAGAGTGGGTTCAGGGACACAGTCTTGGGTAGAGGAAAGGTCGCAAGTTGAAGAGGTCACTCCTAAACATTGGGATCAGGAGATCTTTTACTATGTCACTTCCATACGCTTATTTTCTCACAGAAAACCTGTATGGCTTGGAATTTTATTTTTAAATGTATTTTTAAAAAGAATTCACATGTTATTTAATATTTAAAAACTTTTTTTTAATATTTAAAAACTTACATATTATTGAGCACTTAGATACAACGTGTGAAATCTAATGTTTAGAAATGTGTCTAACGTTGGAAGACAATCATCAATTATATGGTTTCACTGATACATGGAATATAAGAAATAGTGAAAGGGATTATAAGGGAAAGGAGGGAAACTGAGTGGGTAAAAGTTAGAGTGGGAGACAAACCATGAGAGACTCCTAACTCTGGGAAACAAACAAATGGTTGGGGAAGGGGAGGTGAATGAGGAGATGGGGTAACTGAATGATGGGCACTAAGGCAAGCACTTATGGGATGAGCATTGAGTGTTATACTATATGTTGGCAAATTGAATTTAAATTTTAAAAATGGGGTTACTAATCTAACAAATGAGAAATATTTTTAAGAAAAAGTGTGTATTCAACAGAAAGTGTTACAAACATGTAAATTGAGGATGAAAGAAATAATATTTTATCTACAGTCCTTTCATCAAATTATATAAATGCCTTTTCCATTTTGGGTTTTCTTTATGTCTCTTTTGTCTAGATACAGAGGCAGGAATGAAATTATCTCAAGCAGAATAGCACACAAAAAAATTCTATTCAACAAAGATGCTTGTCATTTCTATTTCCTGAAAATGTGCTCTGCTACCATTCAGGGAAGGTTGTTAGAAAATCAGCCTCAAATATTCATCTGGAGACCAAGAAGAAGACAGACTTTCAGGTAGGATCCTGAGAGTCCCCTGCTTTGGGGGCAGAGATTTCTCCACCAGGCAAAGAACAAGCAAGGATGCTGAGGGACACAATGACTGGATTCTGGGAAGTCTTCTACTTCCTGCTCAGTATTGGTGTTCCACTTTTCTCCCCATTGCTCTGTGTCCCAGGCACCTAACCCCTGTGGATTACAGTAATGGGAATCTCTGCTCTGGTTTCCAATGGAAAGTTGGCCAGTGGAAATTGAAGTTCAAAGAACAATCACCATGTCACCTACAGAAGCATTTCTTCTTGGGCTCTAGATTTCCAAGCCCTTGTTCGTTTCCCAGAGTTAGGTGTCTCTCATGTATTGTCACCCTCACTGAGATTTTCACTCAGTACAGGGTTCTGGGAAAAAAGAAACAAATTCCTCCAGTGGGTAGAGTGTTATAAAATGGAATGGCATCTCTCACCTGCACCTCTTGGTGCCTGAGCATAAACCTCTGGGTATGGGGACAGATGGCACTATAGGTTGGCCCTGAAGATGCAGGCCCCTTTCAGGGAAAAAACCCTAAGCTCATGCTGCTCCTAATTCCCAGTCTCTTGCTGATGCTTCCATTGGCTGCTCCCAAATAGAAACCAGAGAATAAGGAAAACCATCTGTGCGCTCCATGAGGTTCCACCTCCTAATGCCCAGGGGAAGGTAAGAGAGGTAGACTGTCCATCTGGAGGAGCAAAAGAATGAAATTAAGCAGACAGTCAAATAAGTGGGTTGCATTTGCCCCCAAAGTAGTAAAGCAAATTGAAGAGTTGGGAGATTTTGTCTAGTTCCTTTCATTTCACTTTCCACAAAGCCACCAAGGTCCCATCTCTAACAGAACAGGATGTGCCCTTTTCCTTCAGTAACAAAACAGGAAACTGGACACGTGTTGAGAGATTATCATTAACTTCGCGCTTTTCTAGTTGATACACTTAGTAGAAAAAAACCACATAGATTATTTCTAATGCTTTTGTTTTTCAGTTAAATCAGCGATTCTGAGTATTTGTTTAATAATGAAGTAAGTCATCATCACCTAAGTAGAATAGAATAATGAGATCTCTGAGTAGATAAATGATGATAGTGCTTTGTGAACCAGTATTATGATGAATCCAATTCTGTGTTCTTGATGTTCTTTAATACAATACACAAGGGTACAGTAGTAAAACAATTCTAACTCTTATTAAAACAAAGTAGAGAAATGAATGCCACTTTCATAATATCAACTAAAACCCAGCCTGTCACATTTGTAGAATTGATCTATCTTTTCTCTCCTTCCCACATGGAGACAGTTGCTGTTCATGGTGAGCTGCTCATGGGGACTTTTATCTTCATCTTTATCCTTTTTCTCTAAGTTTCTTCTAGGAAGATCTTTATCCACATGCCCTGAGACGTTCCTTGAATCACATGTCATTCCTCTATATCTCACTGTCCTGACCTATCAAATGAAAACTACAAGCCTCCATATCATGTGATTGAAAGGTGAAGATTGAAAAGGTGAAGAACATTTAGGGAAAAATCTATCAATAAAAAAGTACTCATTAAATATTAACTCAGTTTTTGGAGGGGGGATCGGAGAGGGAGAGGGAGAGAGAATATCTCATGCAAGATCCACACCCAGCAGAAGCCTGATGTGGGGCTCAATCTTTGTGATGATAATAACCTGAGCAGAAATCAAGAGACAGATGCTAACTGGCTGAGGTATCCAGACACCCCAAATATTTGCTCTTCTGAAACTTAATATTTATAGAATATGCAGTATTTTAAGCTATTATACTGAGAAAGTATGTTTATAAAGCAAGTTCTGACAAGTAGAGACCATTCTCATTTCCACAGAAATCAAGACTAAACCACAAAACCACTTCTTCACTACAGGACAATACAAGGAACAAGGCACTGTCCCCCACAATGGAGACAGAACAGATAGTGAACATTAAGTGACATAAATCCTTACAATGTGCTCAAGCACAAGTGTAGGACCTGATTTTAGAGAATAAGTAAAATGTCAATAAATTATCCATTGACTTTTCAACATAAAACAGTGAAAAGTCTATTTCTAACCATAGAATCTGCAGTAGGCTTCTGTGGGAATACAATCTCTCCTTGCAACTTTCCTATATGAGCTACTCACCTTAAGGATAAATTCCCCAATGAACATCAACATATTCATTCACTCTGTCCCCTAGTGAAGTCCCCATGGTCTAGTGTTCAACTTTGAGATCTCCTCAGGGGAAAGAGGGATTTACAGGACAGACATACAAGAGATGGAATTCCATGGGATCCTTCAGCCCTTCTCCCACCTCAGTTGGGCTCATGTTCTTTGATGGTCATTTTAACCTACACTGTTCATGACCTTGACTGTTTCTCAGTGGGGGGACCCTTGTTTTCTTGAGCCTGATCAGAACCTTCCTAGTCCCTTATATTTTTTTATGGAAGAAAATTGGAGGCAAAAATCTGAATGGAATACATCAATGGGGAAGACCAACTCTTTCCAAAAGGAATGCGTGGATTCTGCTTCTGAATGCATCTTTGCTACATTACTATTTTGGTTCTCAAAATATCTTTGCTAAATGCATTTTCTCATGTCATGTATGGAAGAGCAGTTTACTTTGTACTATCGTGTCTTCAGATAACAGTCCTCAGGAGACAGAAGTGATATCAGCTTTTCAATATGAGACTTAGAAAAGTAAGTAAAAAGTTTAATGTTAGAATAATGGAAAGAGGTAAACAATTTATGCTGCATTCAAAAGATAGAATACTATAAAACCATTAAAAATGGCCTTTTAAGATCGGTAATAAAAGTGAAAATGTTTGCCTCAGAAACAAAAAAATTATATAAAGTTCATGCCATACATTATATCTCAAATACATAAATGTCTCTCTTGGTGAGAGAAAGAAACTGAAATGAAATATTTAAGTTTTAAGATAGCATATTGCCGGACATGATGGGTTTTCTTCCTTATTCACTTATTGATTTTATACATTTAAAATAAAAGTAAGAACAATAATTTTTACAAAGAAAATATTATTTTAGAAGGTCATTTTTCTTCTTTTTCAATAATAATAAAAATGTAACTTGAAAACTTTAGAAAGATATAATATTGTTATGCACAAAATCTAATTTATTATCTTTTATCAGGTGCATAAACTTTTCCCTCCTTTTTCTAATAATAAATTTATTTTTTATTGGTGTTCAATTTTCCAACATACAGAATAACACCCAGTGTTCATCCCGTCAAGTGCCCCCCTCAGTGGTACAATGGAATATTACTCAGCCACTAGAAATGACAAATACCCACCATTTGCTTCAGTGCGGATGGAACTGGAGAGTATTATGCTGAGTGAAATAAGTCAATCGGAGAAGGACACACATTATATGGTCTCATTCATTTGGGGAATATAAATAATAGTGAAAGGGATTGGAAGGAAAGGGAGTAGAAATGGGTAGGTGCATAAACTTTATGTTTATTCTCAGACTGATAATGTAACTTTGTCAATTTTGAAAAATATTTCTTTCAGCAATTATAGATATAGAAATTGAGTCAAGGAGACATTAAATGCTTCACCCCATATCCAAAGGGGTATGAATCATAGGAGGTGCTGAATTTCATAGGGCATTAATAATAATATTCATGAAAAGTTGGTAAGGCCCTGATAAATTTTCAATATATGAAGTTAACTAAGTGGGTTAAATAGTAAAGGAGGATGTTTAATTATATGTAGTCATGAAAAATACTATTCTCATATGTTATTTAAAGACCTGGAATATTGCTCACAAGAATGATTTGACCAAAAGAGGAGAATATATGTCAGATATGTAAATCTCACTTAAAGACATATATTTACATATAAAATGCCAAGAATCCCAAGTCTAGTTACAAATACATAGAGAAAATTCAAAATCAAAGTAAAAGATAGTTGTCTTGCGTTGTAATTTTTATACCTCATTTAGCTCAGATTTTCTTTAGGATCTACTGGTACTTATATGTGTTCTCATATGTATTGACTCTGTGTTTTTGCATGAGTCACTTCTCTGGGCTACGTTCCTTATTTGTGAAATGAAGATTAAACATAACAGGTATCACATGAGACTGCAGAGAGGAGTAAATAAAATTGTACAATAAAACATTTAGAACTTTGCCTGACAAATAACAAGTCCAAATTTCTCATTAGTTGTCTAGTAATTATAAAGTGAATCATTACATAATACACATAACATTGCTTTGAAAGTGATCCTGCTGGTGACATCATGCTCATGAGACAGTTGCAAGACCAGGATGAATAGAAGTTCATTTCCAGAGACTGCTCTGACCCATGTATCCCCAGCAGTTGTGGTCTAGTTCCTTTTTGGAGGGACCTGGATGATAAATCAAATTTGATTTCTCTGAGTCCTAATCTGCCTGGTGACATCTCAATCTACTTTAAAAAAAACACAAAAAACGCCAGTCCTTATGTACATGGCGCATTCAATAGTGTCAATGAGATATTTCAGGGTCTGATTGTTGTTCTATTGTGCTGTGTGACAGAAGAGTAAGGTCAGGTTTCCCATCTGAGTCCTGAATAACAGCAAATCAGAGACAGTTAGACATACAGGCTGAATCCAGCAGAACTGTCCGCATGTTACTGAGCAGTGTTTCTGTAGTATGGGATTCCTGCATGGGAATGTCTGAGTCCGTATGAAAAACATAATCTGCCTCATACAAGACAGACACATTTACCAGGAGTTTCTTTCCAGATTAAGAATCCTTTTACCCTATGTGCCCAGCAGTCATGGGGCACACAACTGCTCACATCTGTGACAGATAATAAAGAACCCTAGGGAATTGTCTAAGCCACCACTTCTTCTAAGAACCCCGAACCAGTCCCACCTTCCTGCTGTCCTGACAAGTCTTAACAGGCACCTCACTTCTTACCTTATTGCTGGGGAGTCTGCCAGGCAAACTGGATGCCACTTCTGGAAGCAGTCATCTTCTCAACCCTTCGGGCTTGTGAGTTGTCCCCCAGGCACTTCAGTCTACAGAAGAGACTCAAGAAATTTTTTCTTATTGCCTCTTTCCATATCATTTGTTCTTGGGAATTTCTCATCATTGCTTGCAGTTGCCCTTGGGCAGATAAAGATGGAACAACCTGAAATATCATTTTCTAGAGCAAGAGATGAGCATGCCCACGTATCATGCAAGGTTTTCTCTGAGGACATTAACAAAGGAGCTGTTCACTGGGACTGACAGCAGATCAGGGATAGAATATCTAACATTTGTCTCAACAAAGCTTCCTTATGGTCCCTTAAGTGGGAAGAACAACAAGCTTCCACTTCAACCTTGACAATAAATGTGTTAAGGAAACAAGATGAGGCCATATGTTACTGTGCCTACTGGATTGGGACCCACAGTATTAGAGTCGCCAATAAAAGCTGCTCAAAAACCACCTTCAGATGTGGCACACCCACATTCCACTCAATATGGGCAACCACAGAGACTGCACAGCTGGGTGTGCAGCCTGAGGTTCTCCCTCTGCAGTATTTCCTGGGCTTTACAGGAAGACATTGAAGATCTTGTCACACAGTGAGTTCCATGGGATATCAGCAATTATGGTACAAATTAAAGTAGTTTGAATTGATTTCCCACTAAATTAGGCCATCTGGGACCTCTGAAAACATAGAGTGAACGGTTCAAAGAAAATCCATTTGTCTGTTAATGCACTGAGGAAAGAGATTTCTAGTACCTGAATAGTTCAAAATGAAGACAAGAAAGGGAATATGCAGTTTACATGAATATTTCTTATTATTACTCTGTAATTTTATTCATGACCTTTGCAGTTTTTCAGAGGTAGGATGATCAGTCAAACATAAAAATTCCATGCATTGCCATCTTGTTGCCATACTGAAGGAATGTACAGATTATTTTATCCCTAAGTAAATTGTAGCTAATTGGGATAATGGAGAAACCAAGATAGAAATCCTGTAGGTCAAAGCAGTACCTGCCTCCATTTGCAGAGTCAAAATAGAACAAAAGAACACTACTCCACCGGAACAAGACCCTTAGCATATCAGGTGGCTGCAACTTAGTAGATATGCTGCTAAGACCTTGTTCTTCAGGGTTCTGCAAAGAAAACTAAAAAACCTGAATGAGGTTCAGTTGGTTAAAAGAAGGATCATATATGCTCCCTTTATCTGTAAAGAAAAGATGATAAAGGTCTTTCGTGAAGTAATAAAATTAAAAATCATGATTGAGAATAAAATTCTGTAATTAGTACCTGGATAGTCACCAATTTTCAACAAATAGTGAGACACACAAGTAATGTGTGAAATTATGAAACTTCTCCCCTCACCTCCTTAGAGTCAACTCTCAAATGTTGAGGTAAGTTCTTTATTTCAGAAAAACTCAATACTTTTGGTAACTCGATATCTGACCACATAATCACCATGCATACAGTTTAACTCTGGTTCCTGAGATCATGACAACACCCTCATTCTGTTTCTCATTCTAAGAATCACATGGTGCTATCAAGTGCAGTGGTTCTATGAAAGCAGAATGAATTCTTGCCACAGGCAAGTCAGAACCTTCTCATTGGGCAAATGAAGGTTCATGTGTCCCACACCCTGTCCATCCTGATTCTTATGTGGGGTGGGTCCCAACAGGAGCAAACCTTAGGGCCTGGATCTCAACAGGGCCTCACCTGTCCCCTAATACATCTACAGACACAAAGATAGGAAGATCCCTGAATGAAATATGGAATCAGAGAACAATGAATCCTCTAAGAAAGAAGTGAATGAAAAGAAGGATTTAAACTTCTCACAGTATTTTACACAGATTATTTTATTTAATCCTTAAAAAGCAATGCAGAATGGATTGAATTGGCCACATGGAGAGATGGAGCCACCCTGACTTTTCAACACATGACAGCCATGAAACACTACAGTGATGAGCAGTATGGAAAGGGTTACATTATCTGTGTGGCTTAGAAGTGAAAGGATACTATGTAGCCATTAAAACCTCTTTTGGAAGAATTATATATAAAATTCATAAATTTAGTGACAGCCAGAGAAAATTTCTTCAGATTTGGGCCTTGGTGGGCACTTCTAAGATGTGAATATTAAACTCTGATGGCCAGAACATGTCTCCCCAAGAGAGGGCTTGATCAAGATGTAGGTCCAACAGTGGAATCAGTATTTTTAGCACACCTGTATCCAAGAATTTTTGGTTTTACATTTATTAATGAGATTACTTATATAACAATGTAAACATAACATTATATATATATATATGACACTCAAATGATAACATATTTGTATTTTCCCATCTAATATTATAACTACTTTGTAACTCCCTGAAAAAAAAGAAAAAGCTACAATCAACCTTAATGTTGAGAGTAGTTACCATAGAACAGGGGGTCTGCAAATTCTGTCCATGCCAGGCAAGCCCCAGTTTTATAAATAAAGTTTTATTGAAACACAGCCTTGACCATATACTTACAAATTGCTTGTAGCTGGTTTGCATTTCAAAGAAGTGCTAAGTAGTTGTATCAGACACACACAAAGCCCAAAATGTTGACCATTTGGCCCTCTAAAGAACATGTTTGACAATTAATGCCTTAGCATGATATACTGTGACTGATAGTTATTTTCATTTTATGTTTACCTATTTCTCAGTGTGTTGTCAATGGTCCTTTATTACATATCAATCCTCTCCATACTAACTGTCTTACTCTGAATAAATTACTTAACATTCTTTGATTCATTTTCCTCATTTGAAAAATGAAAAATACAATTTTATTTACCTTAAAGGACTGTTGAGAGGAGGAACTTAAATAATACATATAAAATTCTTACAAGGGCTTGGAGTCTCCTGCTCACTATATTGAGGCTTCGTATTGCTTATATGGGTTATTATGTCATATTTGAACATAATATGACAAAATGTGAAACAAAACTCAGAACTTATTCTTTTCTTTGTTTATTTTAAATAATAGAAATACGTGAAAATGGAAAACTTATCCTTTCACACATTTTTAGTAGAATACCTGTTGACAATCCTGGAATGTAGCCATGCATATTATTTCCTAACTGTCTATGACTGGTTTTGTGCTACAATGGCTGATGTGAGGATTCACAACAGAGACATTAGGGCCCAAAGCCTAAATATTTATTATCTGACCCTACAGAAAAAAATTGGACAGCCTGTCCTATGCAAAATAGTTAGAGAATGAGTTTGCATTTATAGCTAAAATTCAAGATGTAATAAGAGAAATTATTGATAAAGTTTACTCTGTGAAAATGAAAACGAAATTTGCATGGCAAAAGCAGCATAAATTAAATGACACATGGCAAACCATGAGGAAATATTTACAACCTGCTTAGCACATAATGGTCAACTATGCCTAATATAAAAATACATTTAAAAAATGGATGTAGGGGATCCCTGGGTGGCTCAGTGGTTTGGCACCTGCCTTCAGCCAAGGGCGTGATCCTGGAGTCCCAGGATCGAGTCCCATGTCGGGCTCCCTGCATGGAGCCTGCTTCTCCCTCTGCCTGTGTTTCTGCCTCTGTCTCCCTCTCTCTGTCTCTCATGAATAAATAAATAAAATCTTTAAAAAATAGAAGTAAAACATTTCAATTATCCTATAGGAAAATGGCAAAAAACATCAAATTCAATTCATGAAAAACATACAAATAGCTATTAAATTTATACAAGTTGATGAACTTCACTTATAATAACATAAATTTCTATTAAAACTGCTGAGGTACCATTCTCACTCCTAAGCCTGGCAAGAATATAAGTTTGATAATACTCTCTGTTGGCAATGCTGTGAAAGAAAACAGGCACTCATATATTTCTGGTTAGTATGCAAAACACAACCATTTCATGGGGGGATTTGGAAATATCTAATGAAAGTTCATATGCATTTACTTATCAAGCTAGCAAAAACACTTTCAGAAATTTACTCTGAAGGCATAATTTCAACACTTTGAAAGTATATATGTGCAAAGGTATTCATTGGGTAACAGCAAAATGTGAAATTACATAAATGTCCAGACATAGGAGATGGGTTTAATAAATGATGGCACTTGACACAATGGAGGACTATCCACTATAAAATAGATATGAGATACAAAATCAACTGTAAATTATATATCAACCAAACACAATTGGAAATTAAATTGTAAAAATAGTACTATTTACAATAGCAACAACAGCAATATCAAAAACAAATAGCATACTTCATGAAAAATTTATCCAGTAATATGAAGAATTTGTATGCCGAAAACAATACAACTTTAATGACAGAAGCTGAAGAAGAACTAAATAAATGGAGAGGTATACCATGTTCATAGATGGAAGATTCCATATATTTAAGATGTCAAAAGTTCCTCAAAAGGGTAAGTAGATTCAATGTAATCCCAGGAAGACTTTTCATAGAAATCAGTAAACTGTTGCAAAATTCATAGGGGAAGGAACAGGACATACCACTGACAAACCAGTTTGAAAAGAGTATTAACACTTACTGTTAAGCCTTTATGATCACGACAGTGGAATATTGGTGAATTTATGGATGCATAGATAACAGGTAAAGAATTAAAAAGTAGGAAAACACAGAAGTGGCTAACTAATTTCTAACATGGTGCCAAAGAAATCCAGTGAACAGAGAATAGACTTTTCAACAAAAGGTATTGGAACTATTGTTCCTGTATGTGAAAAACAAAACAATACCAGAACAACACTATCGATACCAAACACCATATACATAAACTAATTAAGAACATTTTCTAAGTTATAAATATATAATTAAAAAAATAAAACTCCCAGATGAAAATACAAATCTATATCACCTTTGGTTAGACATAGAGTACTCGTATAGGACACCAAAAGCAAGATCTTAAATATTTGATAAAATGCACTTTCTCAAAATTAGCATTTCTGCTAAGACTAAAAAAAAAAAAGAAAAATGGAAAATGGAAGGAAGATGGAAGGAAAAGTCACAGGTTAGAAGAAAATATTTCCAAAAGGCAAAGTAGGGAAAAGACTGGTGTTTAGAGTATTGAGAGAAATATTATAACTCAATAATAGGAAAGAAAATTAACAAGGCAGGAAACCACAACTGTTGGAGAGGATGCAGATAAAAGGGAACCCTCTTACACTGTTGGTGGGAATGTGAACTGGTGCAGCCACTCTGGAAAACTGTGTGGAGGTTCCTCAAAGAGTTAAAAATAGACCTGCCCTACAACTCAGCAATTGCACTGTTGGGGATTTACCCCAAAGATACAGATGCAATGAAATGCCGGGACACCTGCACCCCGATGTTTCTAGCAGCAATGTCCACAATAGCCAAACTGTGGAAGGAGCCTCGGTGTCCATCGAAAGATGAATGGATAAAGAAGATGTGGTTTATGTATACAATGGAATATTACTCAGCTATTAGAAATGACAAATACCCACCACTTTCTTCAACGTGGATAGAACTGGAGGGTATTATGCTGAGTGAAATGAGTCAATAGGAGAAGGACAAACATTATATGGTCTCATTCATTTGGGGAATACAGATAATAGTGAAAGGGAATAGAAGGAAAGTGAGAAGAAATGGGTAGGAAATATCAGAAAGGGAGACAGAACATGGAAGACTCCTAACTCTGGGAAACGAACTAGGGGTGGTGGAAGGGGAGGAGGTCGGGGGGGTGGGGGTGAATGGGTGACGGGCATTGAGGGGGGCACTTGATGGGATGAGCACTGGGTGTTATTCTGTATGTTGGCAAATTGAACACCAATATAAAATAAATTTATTATTAAAAAAAGAAAAGAAACCTAATTAAAAATGGGAAAGACAAATAGTAGAATTTAGGCAGCAGTTACCTGAAATTTACTACCCTTCTGTTTTTTGTAGGATTTTAATATAAGGAAAATATAAAAACAAACAAACAAAAAAGGAAGAGGACCTGCATGTCCTCTTTTATAGAGGTGGAGAGATGGAGAGAGCTGGAAATGGCACTGCTGCCATTTTACAATAGTATCCCAAAGAGCAGGAATGAAACGTAATACTTTGAGTCCATCAGAGAACTCAAGTTGTAGGGTGTGTGATTGTACAAAAACTGGAGGCAGACAAGCACGTGTAGGGGAAAAACAGGAGGTGAGCATTTGCTCACCTTGCACAGACCTTGTCAAACACATTCATCTGGTCACAGATGAAAGTTGAATTTGTTAACTAAATAATAAGAGCTCAGTTGACTAGTGGGAGAGTGAGAACCCTTGGGACCATATCAATCATATTTCCTAGCACCTTTTAATCATCTTCTCCATGAGCCCCACAAAATTCTTGCAGTTAAAATAAGGAACAATCAAGAGGGAGCTTCCCCCTTGGTACTGCAGAAGAACAACACCTACCACTAAAATCCACCCAGACCTCATCTACCCCATTGCTACTGTAAGAAAAAGTGACTTCATTGCAAGGAAAGGTGGTGGTGGAATCTCACTGCAGCTGAGGGAAGGCAAAGGTGGGGACCACTGAGATTTTGCAAGGAACATCTCCCCTATGTCCAAAAGTAACAAGGTTTCCCTCTGCAGAAGGATGGGCATGAAAACCATGGCCCGGAGTAGGTGGGAGAGGGAGACAAGTATTGAACATATTCCACCTCTGAAAAGGGGGCAGGAATACTTGTGAAGGCCACATCCTTAGGACATATTTTCATTATATCTGCTTAAAATAGAGACGTAATTAATATATCAGACAATGTCTCTTTCCCTGGCCTTTCACCATCACACCAGCAAACCCTGAATAAAATAATAGGGGATAATAGTTAAAGAGCTTCAAGAGGCAGACTTCCTCTGGGGAGCAGAAAAAAGAGAAGACTCAATGACAACTAAGGAGACAAAGACAAAGTAGAACTAGAGCATTAAATTTCAACCCTGATAACATTGCAACAACAAACTTCTAATCCAGTCTAACTCCTGACTACTTAATCCAAGCCCAAGTGACCCAAGGTCACTTTCTCTTCTATCCTTATCTCTCTGGGGACTAGGCTGGCTTTGGAAGTGTGAATTTTCTCTAACTCTCCACCAATAGAAGCTTCCTGGGAAGCAATTCATACCAGTGTGTGCAATGAGGTGCTGACTTTCAGTGAATGAATGAATGATGGAAACTACAAGGCCTTTGGAGTGATATAAACCTAGGTTTGAATATCTGCTCAGCCACTTAACTGGCACCACAATCCAGGAAAGTCAGTAAATCTCATAGGGTTTCTGGGGACTACAGAAGGTTCTATACAGGACAGTTCTATCTAGCACAGGGTCAACACATCACTGTGTCCTTTCCCATAACTACTAAAATGCTTGACTGAGCCATCTCAGCTAACACAGGAGCTCAGGGACTCTTGGAAAGTCACATCTTACATTGTTCTCCAAATGACAGTAAGGTTAGCATTATTTTGCAAACCTAAGAATCATGAACTGGAAGAGTCCAGGGTAATAAAACAAAGGATTCTTTTTCTTCAAGAGATTTCTTCATTCACAGCAGAGTATAGTAATGTCAGAGCATCTAAATAAAAAAGTACAGTAATTGTTAACATCCCCCCAAATTTGTGAACTTTCTTCGAACTATTGATATATAAAATGTATATCTATTTCTGCATAAAATTGTGGGATTATTTTCTCATTGTTATTATATACTATAATAAGTCTTTTCTTCCAATTTTCATGATAGCCTTATAGCTCCCTACTCTCTTGCCAAATATGGTGAAAAGTCTGTATCTCAGAGAGAAAAAGAATTTAAGGATAGGCGTGTTTGAAGCAAAACATAAAGGAAAACTGTGAAGGTGTTGCCCCCCAAAGGAAGATAAATAACATTGAATTATTATAACATGGTTGTTTGGTGCGATCTTTCAGGATCTGATGTTTTTTTTTTTTATAGCAGGAACATAATAAAAATAACATGGACACTCTTTCCATAGTTCTAACGCAAATCTTCCTCACCTGTCTTTGCCTCTGAAAAACAAGGACCATCATTACCTCCTGAGTCATTTTTTTTCCTTTTTAAAAAGATTTTATTTATTTATTCATGAGAGACACAGAGAGAGGCAGAGACGTAGGTAGAGGAAGAAGCAGGCTCCCTGCATGGACCCTGATATGGGACTCCTATCCCAGGACTCCAGGACCACAAATTGAGCTGAAGGCAGATGCTCAACCACTGAGCCACTCACGTGCCCCACCTCCCTAGTCCTGATTCAAAGCCCCTCTGGAGAAAATTCTGACTAGCCAGAAGCAATGCCAATCCCATGGATGTACAATTATCTTTCACTTGAGTTTGTTGGTTGTCTATACCCCTTTCTTCTCTGTTCACTGTTTTAATGCCCACTGTCAACTTGTTCAAGTTTCTCTGAATTCTCTCCTTTGGCTTCCAAATAAAGATAGCAAACTGAGATTCTCTAAGGATCAAGTCTCCTTCACCAGAACAGCAGACAGAAGCTTGCATATAGGTTGCAAGCTCTCAAGGGTTTCCCTGGAGATGGCCATTGTGCAGTGATATCAACAAAAAGGAAGAGAGACTTTGAAATAAATCCTGAATGGCTCATCCAAGATAACAAGCAATACTAGCCCAATTCTTGCTTGAACACAGAGTAAGAAAGACAACGGAGTCTTTTACATCATAATCCTCAATGTCATCAAGTTTGATGAAGCCACCTGCTATTATCTAGAATCATTAGCTGTTGGATCAGGAAGGGCCCTTTGAACATAGCCCAATGCCCACTCAGCAAATGGAGATGTAAGGGGCCAGGGATTCAAATGCCTTGTCCAAAGTTAGTTATCCACAGAGGCAGGGCTTTACATTTCCCAAGTTCACAGAATAGCTTCCAAGAGGCTTCTTGTTTCAACATATCATAGAACTGGGTTTGTTTTCTATTTTCAGTTTTAATAAGGAATCTATTTTTCTATGGGTGTTAGACTTCTACAAAATTCTTTTCATTCCAGGAAAATATTGTCATCAAGGAAGTTATTTTTCATTTTTGCTTGTCCTGCTATAGATTAGTGTTTCCAAATGGTGAAAGTGTCTTGGTGAAAATGGAAAACATTGTTCATGTTTCTCAAGTATATTTCTGTTGGCATGTTTGCTTTGTCAGTTATGAAGCATATCCTCTTTCGGAAATGCAATCCCGCATTGCTGACATAGCAGGCCTGGTGTTTGTAAGAACAGAGGGCTTTTCCTTTGATGCATCTCTGAGCAGCTTCATGCACTTGAACACCTGCAAATCAAAATATCTTAATTCTCTGAACACTGTTCCCAGTAATTAAAACAAGTTGTTGGTTGACCACTTGGTCCCTATTTCTTCTTTCTCTTTCTTTCCTTCTATTTCTTTCTTCTCTTTCTTTTTTTCTTTCTCTATCTATATATATCTTTCTCTCTTTCTTTTTATTTGCTCCCATTGCCTCCATTTTTGATCAGCATTTTTCTGTGTTTACTGACTCCATAAAAACAGACATTTGGGTCAATTAATCTGAGGAAAACTTAGAATATATCAGATGTCACGAAGCCTATATTCAAGACTTTTAATGAATTCAAAGATCAATTGCCAATGCAAGATTTCTACCTACTGGCCATGCAGTGAAGATCAGGAGAAGGTAGACATTTTTGTAGAAGCTCAAATCAGTGTGGTAACATCTGACCAGGTTGGATCAAGAAATTTACAGAAGTTAACAGGTTTATAGTAACTCCTCATGGTGAGTAACTTTGCTCTTTTTTTATTTTGTGAGTGAAAAACTGAGAGATGCTTTTTAGAAAAAAACAATGTAGGATCACCTCAGCATACGGACAACAATTATGCAGGAACTGGTCTCTATATATGGATACAAAACTACTTCGTAAACAAGGTTTTTAATTCCCTGCTTCCAAGCAGATTGAAATTCTACTTTTAGAAAATATACACACAAAGGTGTAAATGCAGCCTTGAAATTAAAATCTTTCTAGGACTGTATGAACTATTTGTGTAAGCTCTTGGTTCAAGTTGGTTATCTTGTAGATGGTCTTTTAAGTGAGAAATACTTTTTTTTTTAATATTTTTTTTTCAATTTTTATTTATTTATGATAGTCACAGAGAGAGAGAGAGAGAGAGGCAGAGACACAGGCAGAGGGAGAAGCAGGCTCCATGCACCAGGAGCCCGACGTGGGATTCGATCCCGGGTCTCCAGGATCGCGCCCTGGGCCAAAGGCAGGCGCCAAACCGCTGCGCCACCCAGGGATCCCTAAGTGAGAAATACTTTGATGAAGTGTTCCTTTTTTTTGGCAAATAGTGCTCCTTTCTCTAATAATCTGCAAAACATGTATGATTGCTTTTGATCTCATCTTTAAGAGCAGTGCAAAAAAATTCTTCAGTGGATGACTATAGAGCAGTGGATGGCTATAGAACATAAGTCACCATATTCTTACGACTCTAGCTTCTTAGTAGGTTGGCTGAGATCAGTCAAAATTTGTACTCTTTTGAGTCTCGTGCTACTATCTAGAGATGATAGAGTTTAATGGAATTTGTGAGCTCATTAAACCATTTCAGACCCAGAATCCATGAAAAGAGTCTGTCTTTTCATGGATTCTGGTAAACATCCTCATTTGTTCATTTATTGTCTCAGTAAACAGTTATTGAAGACAGTTTCTATCCTGGATGCTAGAGATAACTAACTGGGGGCACAAGACACAGTCCCAACACTCATAAGCTTGTAGCCTTGTGGATAAATATTCTAGATTGTGGCTTGATTGAGCCCCATGTTTTTTGGCCTGTGGCCAGAGACACAGAATGTGGGACTCATGAGCTCTTTTGCTTTCTTAAGGTATATAATAAATAATTATTGCCTATAAAATATATATATTAGTTTTGTGGAAAATTTGATAAAGGGGCCTCACACCATCCCATTAAAGACAATGATACTATAGTTAATATTTATTGAAAGTCAGATACCTGTTTCTGTCCTTATTCTCAATCCTTAAGAGTGCTGTACAGGAAAATGTTATCCCAATTTCACCGATGGGTAAACTGAGGCTTAGAGAGTTCAGTGATTTGCCTAAATTCACATGGCTAGTTACTATGGCAAAGATTGGGACCCAATAGATACTGGTTTGTTTCAAAGGGCATAGTGTACACCATTATATGCTTTTGGAAGCTTTCAGCCATCTTTTTATTCAGAACATATACTTTTTTGTAGTCTGACCTTTTAAATATCCTATGTAGTTGAATGTTTAACTAGTAATAGCTCATAATTGGTATTACTCCTCATGCAAAAACAATGCTTCTGCTTTTAATCATGGCACTAAAACTTCCTCTTTTGCCTCAAGATATCATTTAAATCCTGTTGAATTGTGTTTGTTAAATTCTCATAATTTAGGGCATTTCTTTTTTTTTTAATTTTTTATTGGTGTTCAATTTACTAACATACAGAATAACCCCCAGTGCCCGTCACCCATTCACTCCCACCCCCCGCCCCTCCTCCCCTTCCACCACCCCTAGTTCGTTTCCCAGAGTTAGCAGTCTTTACGTTCTGTCTCCCCTTTCTGATATTTCCCACACATTTCTTCTCAATTTAGGGCATTTCTATTAAAGGTCCAGTCCTTTTGATACCATTTCATTCAATCTTTCAGTATTGGCATCAAAATGCTGGAAATACCAAAGCTTGCAGAGAATGGAAGAGGTTGTACTACATGCAGGACTCAGCTGCACAACTCAGAGCAGCCTTCCCACTCTTGCTGGGCAGCTGCAGAAAGGCCAAAGCAAATAGAATCCTCTGATGAGCAGCACAGAATTTTAAATCAATGCCCTGGAACTTGTTAGGGTAATTTCAAGTTCAAAGGAACAGTCTTTCAGGAATAAATATGTTAAGAGATCATCCTTAATATTTCACACTCCCTAACAACTCATCTGGCCACCTATCATTGGGGACTAAATTCTGGAAAGTATTTACTTTATAATCTAACTAGATATACACCCTCAGTGTGTTAGAAAACATTTTAAAAACCTAAAAAATAATGAAAATTCATGTATTAAATATTAAAATACACTATTTCTATTTTTGTTACTCTCTCAAAATCATAGAAGTAGTAATTGTAAATTACACTCTAGGAAAGAACCAATATAATAAATGAAAACCTTTTAAGGTTTTTTTAACCTTTTTTTTAAAAAAAATCTTTTAAGATTCTGAAGTTTCAGGAAAATGCCAAAAAAAAAGGTAAAAATCATCCTCTCCAATGCTTGTGAGTGAGATGGAAACGACCGACCTAAACTTCTCAAGCAGAGAAGGGTCAGTTCATCTATTATTGACTACATTTATATCTAATGTGATTTTGCTTGACACTTGTCTTTGTTTAATGCTAGCAAGGCCTATTTATATACATTTATATAAATATTGAAAAAAATATGGGCACAATTTTAAAAGAGGTACAAAAGGAGATTTTTGTAAAAAGCTTTTTAGACAGTGTTTACTGGAATAGTTTGGAGCAACAAAGTGTTTGGTCCTGGCACAATTCTCAGGGTTACAGGTAAAGTGTTTTTAAATTCTTCAGTACAAGGTAGGGAGGGGAGGCAGGTGATGCAGGAGGAGCAGGCTAGGTGCTGGTGCTGGCTCTGAAGTGCAGGATTTGGTCCCAGTTTGGGCATAATTAGCAGTGAAATGCTTGGAGAGGTGGTTGACTCTGCCCCAGTCCTAGGGGTAGTTCGGACTGAGCTAAAATAGAGAGTATTACAAGGACTTAACTCTCTACAGCACTGGGATCCCCTAAGGGGTATAAATGTTAGGACCTTTTTTTTTTTTAATGTTAGGACCTTTAGGGATTTCTGTGTTGAAAGATTTGTAAAGAAATTTGTGTATCTTATTTATTGATTCCATAATAACCATTGAAAGAATGAACCAAAACTTGATAAACTTCCCATTTTGTTGAAGGTTATTCATATCAGGTATTGATATATTTAACTGCACAAACATCTCCAAGAGTGTCATAAGCTGAGTTTATTTTCTCTATATTCAGTCTAATAAATTTGTCCATCTTCATTAGCCTTAGAGATAAATTTTCCTGGGTGAGGGACAATATCTCACAGGAATGTATCTCCCCTATAGGATTTGGTCAAATAAATGTTTTTAAAGAATTTTCACAAGGCTGATGAAACACTGGAAAAAGTGGAAGAAATGACATATTTTGGTGTCTTTAGTGGTTGTGATCATAGGCACCACATGCATTCATAATTGAAAAGCAATATTCCAGTCACCTTTTTTCCAACTGACTGCAACGTAAATTCTAACAATATAATTAATAAAGGTGATAGATAAAACTTACAAGGCTGAAAAAAAAATTTTTAGGAGAGTGTGGTGTAGATAAAATGTGGACTATGACTCTGGATCTATCACTTTCTGTATAATCACCATTCAGCAAATAAATTTTGGTTCACTGATTATTACTTTCTTAAAAACATAAAAAATAATACATGCCCATTAGAGAAAAATTGGAAAAGAGAAAAAAATAAAGTGTAAAATTTATAATGACACTTATTCTGTTAACATTTGCTATATATTCCATCCATTCATTTTGTCAATGCAACAACCATTTCAAGTGGATGTTTGTGGAGATAATGAAATTAAATATGGAAAAAGATGCTGCATTGGTTGGGACTGGTCATTCACTGAAAAAGTCAGTTCTACAAATTCCAATTATCATCCAGTGTTAGAGTACAGAAAAATATATTATGATCTAGTCTACAGGTCACTTCAGAACAATTGATAAGTACTTGCAGAATAATTGCAATTTCTAAGAATCATTGTTACATGTTTCTAAAAATGCGTAGAATGCAGTAAGCATTAACTATATATATTCTTAGCCTCAACATAAGTTGATCTCTCACTTTTCAGTGGAAATGTATGAAAGTAAACAAGGGAAAATTTTTATAATTGAATATATAAAATTACACTAATATACATATCAGGTCAAATATTCACCTTCTTAAAAAAGTTTTATTTTTCATTTATTTGAAGGATTTGAGAGAGAGAGTGAGTTCATGCATGAACTGGGGGGAGGGACAGAGGGAAGAAGCAGACTTTCCACAGAAGCAGGAAGCCCCAATGCACTGGGCACCATCTCAGGACCCTGGGATCATGAGCTGGTGAAAAGGCAGATTCTTAACCAACTGAGCCACCCAGTATCTTCAAATACTCACTTTTAATATTTATATTTCATTTGGATTATATCTATAAATATTATATTTTATAAATATCACTGAGATATAGTTTGCCTTCATATTTCATTAATAAATGTTAGTCAGGACTCTTCACATTGCATCTAAAATGTATATTTAGAGCAAATGTTCTGAGTCATCATAGGGTCTTGAGTGTTTGGTGATACATTTTATGATGGTCTGCACTAGATGTTCTATTGGAAGAGACAGGATATCACTTACAAAATAAAAGCAATTTTTTTTATTTATTCTATCATACTGTATATGTACAATGTAACTGTAAAGTATAGAGCTTTAGTCCCCAAGTAATTATTTATCATCCCAATTAAGTTTTCTTTATTGTTTTACCAGCATTATCTCTAAACGAGCTTCAATATGAGTTTATTTCAGGTTGATATCTTACCCAAGTGTCATTACGTGTCAAAGTAGAGTATTAGAAGAACCTCTTTTAAAATGAGAATTTGCTCCAAACTAAACAGAAGTGCACCTCTGTTTTATGAGGCATAACGTTGGGAATAAAAGCCTCACCTATGCTCTGACATTTCAGCATGTTTCAATCCTGAATGTTTTCCCATCTACATAGCAGAGCAGGATTTGCAAAATATTTCTGCCACTTTTCATGTCACATTCAAAGGAGACCTCACTGAACTATCAAGCTCTGAGACAGAAAAAGAAACAAGCTCTAATGCACAACCTATTTCTAATCTATTTATACCCTCCATTTCCAAAATCTACTTGAGAAGACCTAAAATAAAATACACAAGTACAGTTACGCCTGGAGATACAAACAGAAGACCCAAAAGACACTAAGGAAAGTAGAAGAAAAAAAGGCCCCGTGGTATCCGGCTAGAAACATGAGGTAGAACGTTCAAAGACTAGGAGAAAAACGTTTTGCAGGTACAACCTTTTAATAACTGCTAAATGAAGCACACCAAGTTTTCAAATATGTTTGTTTTTTCCCACCATAATATGAGAAAAAGACCTTCAAAGCATGAGTCCTTTAGGAGGGACTGTGAAGTGACACAGTGGGCATTGCCTTCCACACCAATTTGTAAAATGGATGAAAAGGTCTTTAAATAAATGCATTTCATGCTATTACTGCGTCATCACTATGGGCATCAGACATTTTAAGTCACTTACAGATGGGTGACCCTCAGCAGACCTGGTCGGCAGTAGCAGCCTAGTGATGTAATGTGACAATAGAGAGGCTTGGAGGACCAGGCAACCAGCCATTGATCTCGTTATTCCAGAAGTTATGTAGAAGTTGAAGCCAAACTTTGGACATGAATCTGGACAAAAGTCAGTTTGAGGTAGAAATTTCTGATGAGAGATTGAAATGCTCATAGATTGTGATGTTGGTGGGAAAATATGCCATTTGCTTTTGAAACACAGGTGAAGCAGTTCCATGAACTTACCCCATTATTACTAGGCTTTACTATGTTCCTTTTGATTTCCCTAACACTGGAAAGGCATTGGATAAAATAAGACAAGTGACTTACTAATGAATGCTGTGGGAAAGGCACATTTTCTGTGACGAGTGTTCAGAGAATTTCAGACATAGTAGAGCAATGTGAGGTGCAAATGAAGGAATGAATCTTGATGCTCCATTGACATAGGTCCAATTGCTATCCCCCAATATTGCATTCCCCGTTAGTAAAGGAAGATTTGGTCCCAGGAGATTAAAATGTTTTGGAGGACACAATCATCACAATTAAATTTCTAATACTAATGGTAATGTTAATTAAATCTCTCATTTTCATAGCATGTTTAGATGTAGACATCTTAGGAGATATTTTATTTATTTTATTTTATTTTTAATTTTTTTAGGAGATATTTTAATATCAATCCTTCCAGTAAAGGTCATCATAGACAGCAGTGTGCAATATGTAATAGGGTCTGACTTTGTGTCCATGTAGACTTGATTAAAGTGCTCAAGCACGACATATGTAGTTGTCTTGATAAGTTTTGTCCCAAGAATGAAGTTGCTCATGACATAAATTGTGTGAATTGACTCATTCCTTTTCTGATGGTGAGAGGATGTTTTCAGAGAGCCTGGGTTTTGGAGTCAGGCTACCTAGACCTCTGACTCCACCACTTGCTGCTGATGTGAACTTGGGTGATTATCTTCTGGCCTCAGTTTCATAATCCACAAGATGGATAACAGGATGTATGAGCAGGGGTCATATGAAAATTAAATGAGAGGTTGTAAGGTACTTGGCATGTGTGTAAAGCACAATAGATACAGCATAGATCTTACCTCATTCAATCCTAAAGCGAGGATTGTATCCAGATTGGTTATCCAGATTGGTTAGTAGCCAATCACATTGACAGAGCAGAAATTCTCCAGAGGATTCAGCTTTACTTCTAACCACTCCAGTGAAAAGTTATCTGACTTTCCATTGATATAAAACACTTAAATTTAGAGGTATTTCTGTAATGGACTTTTCCCATACTTGGCACAAGAATCAAATTTAAATGTGTTGTTGTATGTACTTATATTTTAACTTTTTATCTAACATGATATATGTTTAACACCAACAAGCTTGGCCTTCATACTTGTATTTAGTAGAAAAATAATTTAAAATTTAAATTTTATTTAGAAAAATTAGGACATATTCGCTTTGGCAGCACATATACTAAAATTGGAATGATAGAAGATAGCATGGACTCTCAAATAAATAAATAAATAAATAAGAAAATACATAGGAATATAGTTAGTGATACTTAGTACCTTTAAATATACTTAGAAATGGAATTAATTTGGAGTTCATATTTACACATGAAATAGCTTTATATATTTAATAAGATAAAAATTAGAAGAATAAAATAGAGGAATTTTGAATCAATATTAGTATGCCAGTTTGAAATACCATGATTAATTAAAATCTGGATGCAATTAATTAATTTATATAGCATTCTTACTGCCTCATATTCATCAAATATATACCACTAAGTCAATTTATGTGAAAATGTTTTGATTATGAATATATATAAATATATTGAAAACATTTATTTATTTTCGAAACCTGGTTTGCATTTTATACATCAATGAAATGATTGTGGCCATAGAAAGCACTCTTAATAAGTTTAATAAGGAATGTTGAGTGGCACCTGGGTAGCTCATTCTGTTAAATATCCAGTTATGATCTCAGGGTTGTGGAATTGAGCC